>NC_047138.1:19438962-19484945 GCF_009829125.3 Periophthalmus magnuspinnatus | reverse complement strand
AATTTTTAGCAAATTCCATGGACAAAGACTTAAGGTGGTTCAGATCCTTAGTAATACTCCCATCAGGAGAGGTATTATTTAGTATATAAGTACAGCATTCTGCTTCAAACTTGATACATATTTATTATTCTTTGGCAAGTAACATATCTAGGGCAATCCTTTGGGTTTGGGTTTAGATTGATAAGACAACAACCTCTTAAATGCATGATTATTGAGTTAACTCTGTATGACAATTTAATTTGTTTTAAATTTAGTCAATTTGCTACACCTTATAGTGAATAGAATAATTAACATAATTGATGCACAAACACCATGTTTTTGATAGAATGGCATACAAACGTAAATTTGCACATTGCAACCACCAAATATCTGCACAAGCAGTATTATGGCCGTTCAGAAAAGCAAATTCTCCATAATTATCAGAAGATAAAGTCTAATAACAGAAATCGTTAGTAAAACTTTCCATTTCATTTTTATCATTACTTCTTGTGTCTATATGTATAACTGCATCTTTAAGGAAACAAGTAGCCATTCCCATAGTCCAAGATGGTACATCTTTTAAAGCTACTACTAGTAATTTATTATGTAAGTGATAGCATCAGTTTTATCAAATGATTTTTAGTGAAGAGGTTAAGTATACAGGTCAGGTCTTTTTAATTAGAATATGGTATTGATGTAGTATTTGAGCAGTATACTGTACCCATTTTAGCCAAGTATTTTCATTCATTTCATGTTTCAGTTTTGTTTGTTTCAATTTGTTTCAATTTTTTATTTCTCTGGTTAAATCATTTTCTGGAGCAGGTTTATTAGGTTCAAAATTGTTGTTTAGATGTAGCCTTCAAAATTTAACTTTAGTTTTCTATTGCAGGGTACAGACACTATTTCTGAACACTGGAATCCTATGGAATATTCCCGAGTCATTAAATGTTGGATGTTTAATAGATAATATTAAAGGATTGCATCGTTGAGTAATTGATTTGCGCCCTCTACAATGTTTTAGGTTCGTTTCATAAGAAGCATAATTTATCCTATTTTTGTTAAAGTAATTCTCTGTTGTAAGTCAATTTCAAAATTATCTTTCTCTTTATTATATTGTCCACTGGTGCTGGTTATAACTCTGGCGATCTCAATAACCTTATCATCGTAAACATTATTTTGGTCAGACATGTGTCCTTACAGACAATTTGTACATTTATTGCATGATCTATAGCAAGTACATCTCACACACAGTCTAGCACTTCACATACTGTAGATTGAATAGTATGTTGCAAGTTTGTCCCTTATAACAATACTTTACAAGTTTTGGTGTCCCTCTCTTTACTCTTTTCAGTGCCCATTGTCTCTTACCTGTATTATTGGTTTGCCAACTTGGTTTAACCGAGGCTTGTCGTTTTGATTGTTGGCTGTCCGAAGCCATTCTCAACACTTCAATGAATAAGGGGAACGTACAACACACTAGAACAACAGAAATTAGCATAATTAGCATAATCAAGAATACACATGGAACATTTTCAAAACATTTTTCAAAAAATATGGCCTATACTCTCCTTTTCCTTCGTCTTCTTCTCTTTTCCTTCGTCTTCTTCTCCCCCTTTTCTCCTCCTTCTCTGGAGCCCCAGTGGTAGCAGGTGGTCGGGGTTGCTCCTCAGGGTCACCGTGTCCAGTGATGTCCGGATTTGGACGACTTTCTTCATCCTTCACAAGTTTCCTCTTGACAGTGGCATTTATTTGTTCACAACTCCTTGACTTATGCCTTGTGGAATCCCAAATTGTGGAAAAACATCAGCAGTTAGGTGTTTGACTGCTTTCTTCTTTAAGTTCAGTTTGGTATTTCTGCAATTGTAACTTCACAGTAGTTAGTCCCCACTTTTTCTGTTCTTCAGTCTCCTTCTTTGTGTGAGTTGGTGGTAATGTTTGTTTAGGCTCCTCACTGAAGCAAGGGAAGGGCAGCTCAATCTCCAGGCAGCCATTGCTGGCTTTCACATATCTCTGAGCCTCCTCGGACACTCAAAGACAGCTGTTCCATATCCAGGGTGGACACTGGTCTGCAATGTCCTTCACAGCGGTCACCACTCATCTGTATGCTGCGTTCACATTGGCCAAAAGACCATCCAGATAGTCAGACTTGATGGAATCGACAAACTCTTGAGTTTTGTGTACAACCGCTTTCAGGGTCTCGCTGATCTTGACCAGCATAGTATCCAGGCTCTCCATGTTGTTCACGAAGTCCACATTTGGTCAGAGATGCCTTTGCCAGTTATTTCGACATTGTCGATGATTTGACCAACGGTCATCACATGTCCGATTGGCATGCGCAGCTTCACAGTGTTAAAAGTGTCCACAAAAGCATTGTAGGAGTACTCCATGTTGTCATAGACAACTTGGATGGTGGTGCAAAGAACAGTAGCAATGCTGGTGGTCAGATCCTTCAGAACAACAGGCAGGGTGGTCATCTCCTCAGAGCCAGGAAGACGGAACTGGGTCTCCCTGAGCACCTTGATGGCAGCATCCAGAAAAGTTTGGACATTTTTCTGGAACTCAACAATGAAGTTGCGGAAAAAGATGAAGAGCTGGCTGAGCTGGACGTCATAGTTGATGTCAGTGTTGTAGGCCTCATTGATTCTGGCCACAATAGTGTCTCTCCACTCCAGCACATTGCTTATCAGTAGGTTGTTATCAGTGAAGCTTTACAGAGAGGACAGGACAGCGGGGGGCTTGAACTCAAACAGCATAGCTTTGGGGGCCTCCATGTTGTAGGCCACCTGAAGAGTCATCCTACCACTGTCTGAGAGTGGAACGCAGTACCAGGATGTCAACATCAGCATCTGTGTTGTCTTCATTCCAGCTTCGTGACCTTTGCTTTTCTTTGATGTTTTACTGCTAGTTATTTCTTCAAGAGTTGGATATATTCCCACAGCAGGTTCTCTCAGAAGTTCTTACTTTAAGATTACCCCCTCTCCTTGTAGTAGTAATCACTTCTTGATTATGCCTTGAATGATAGTCTGGTTTTCTCGAGCCTTCTTTGGAATCTGTTTCTTCGTGAAGTGCCTTATTTTTCCAGAACTCTATTAATTGGTTCAATGTGATTTAATTGGGACATTGTGATATTTTAGTATTTTGTTAAACTACCTTCTCAGCTGCTGTATAACAATTTGGATATTGCTTTGATTGTATTCAAGACGTAGAGTCTATGATTTTTATAGAATAAGTCACTATTTAATAAACAGTTTAATTTAGATAGCGTGCGAAATCTATCTAGGAGTCAGCATTGCCTTATTATAGTTCTTAATTGATATTATTTATTTTATTTGTTTAATTATTTTATTGACAATCCTAATATTTTCTTAATTTTATTTATGCATTATTATTTATTTTATAAATTTAACAAGCTTAGTATTTTCTTAATAACAGTTTTATTTCACATGTATTAAGCATTTATCTATATCTTCTAATAACATCTAATGATATCAACTGTTTTCTAAATTCTTATTTATTTAGTCAATTTATTTATATGAATAACACTTTATAAGAACTATACCCCATCTGGCCACAACAAGATACAGTCACTAATAAATGCCATCCAATTTTATGGTTTAGTTAAATCTGTTAAGCCAATTCCATCTATTAATGCTTCTGTGTTACAGGGCTTGTATATAATTCCAATCTGAATTATTGACCCTTGATCAATTTTACAATGGCAAGATAATTCATGTCCATTCTGGGTGTAATTCATTTGGACAGGTTCGTTTCCTTGAGATCTTATCATGTTGATAAAAATTGCTGCTAGCGTTACATATAGTTTTTTGGGTACCACATTTTTATGTAAACTTGATTAAAAGTTTTGTTTTCTTTTTAGTGTAAAGTTTAACCACTGAGTGTATTTTTTATAAAACTTGCTTTTTTTCTCTCTTCGTGCTAAGCCATAAACACGGAAATGATTAACTTTGTTTCTAATCACACTTTACCTGATCTTGGTCTAAACTTGCTACTTATTATTAATTCCAGTGCTTTTTTTCTCTCTTCGTGCTAAGCCATAAACACGGAAATGATTAACTTTGTTTCTAATTACACTTTACCTAATCTAAGTGTAAACTTGTTACTTATATTAATTCTAGTGCTTTTTTTCTCTCTTCGTGCTAAGCCATAAACACGGAAATAATTACTAATTTTATATAGTATAAAATTATAACAATTAATTGCACAGAATGTCCCAAGAGCACATCACATTAATTTAGCAATAAACCAATTGACAGAAATTCTAAGAAAAAGGCCTCTGTCGTACCATCCTTTTCTGGAACACGTGTTCCTTTTGCGATGTCTTTCTTCGGCATTCTGCGGAGGAGATGATTCGCCTGTGCCTCCAGGATATCATGTCGGGGTCACCAAACTGTCAGCTTTTCCCGGAGGCACACCGCAAACAAAAGTCCAGTAGGCTCAAGTAGATCCATAAACCAGGTTCTTTATTTCGGCAGAGGCATCATTCAAACTGATTCAACACCATGATCTCTCCCCTCTCCTCATTTTACATCTCCAGAGTGGGCTCTATATACTAGTAGTACACGTCACATTCTCTTAATGATTAGCTTGGAATATACAGACATGTACATGTTATCTGGGTTCAATGAAGACACAGTGCGCAAAACATATATTCTTATCTGATCTTTCTTGGGAAACCTGCATGTGTTAGTACAAAATGCATAGCATAGCACTTCCACGTCCATGTATGTATGAGTGCATCATGACATATCCCTGCCACACTGGCACCCACAAAAACATACAGGTCAAAGTATAATATATCATGTATAATAATATCATGTTACATGAAACATTAATCTCACAAATCCATCAGTCACACTGAACTAAAGCAATCAAATGTCGTTCTTAACTGAGTTGATCTTGATCTCGTCCCGGAATTTAAATAACTTGGAGTTATCCTAGATCCAACATTGTCCTTCAAAAGTCACGCAAAAAAAGTGTCCTAGGTAATTCAATTGAATAATCAGAATTTTTGTCACATCCAGAATAACTTAAACATGAGTGCAACTAAAACTTATTTCTACTGTATGATCATCTCCCACATAGACTACTGTTTAACTATTTGGTCTCTTGCCTGCCCCACAACACTTAAAACCATTGAAAACCTCTATAAAAGAGGCCTGAAAAATACTTGATAAAAAACCCATTTCTCAATAGCACTGTCACGTTCTGAAAAAGCATAGATTACTGTACTTTAACAATATGGTCAACCTTAAAAGAGCTTGCCTAATTTATAGGGTCCTGCACACCCTTGCACCACCACTGTTAAAGGAGTACATTAAATCTAAAGACAATTTAGCAAGGACCACACGAGCCACCATCAGAGGTAACCTGCTGATCCCCCATAGACAGACCACCTTTGCTCAGAATGTATTATCTGTCCAAGGTGGGAACCTGTGGAATAGTCTCCCGCTAACCCTGAGAGAATGTCCCACTTTCCTACAGTTCTTTTAAAGCTTTAATGAAAAACTGGTTATGGTTTGGTCAAACCAAACATGCACTCATCTATAGTGGCAATGTGATTTTAACTTTTCTATAGAGACATATTTGCTTTTCCACTGGTCCCTCTTTTACCGTGGGGGTTATGTTCTAAAAATAACCCACAATATGCGAAATCCACAAAGTAGAAAAGTTAATTTTTTACAATTATTCCATATGTTTTAAGGCTTTAAAACCCCTCCACACACTTCATACACTTTTATCAGACAGGCATTAACATTTTCTCACATTTCTCTCTTGTTTAAACACTCTCAAAGTTCAAACCTTTATAGATTTTATAAAAAATAAGCACAGTATAATAGAACAAAACTAAATACTATACTGTACTGTAAATAAAAATGACAGCTTTTAGAAATACTGTAACAAATTTAATTTTAATGATCGACCACTTCAACCACTCGTTCACTTTTCGCGGTCTAGCTGATTTTTTGTGTGTGTGTGTGTGTGTGCAATTTTGCATGCTTTTTTTTTTTTTTTTTTTTTTTACAGTGCATGAACGCATATTGTGTTCTGGTCCTGATTGTCTCAGGGACGTGCTTTGTCTCCTGTACAGTACAGAATGCGTTCAGCCAAATTTACATAAATGTTCGTGTCATACTAGCAGTGTGACACACCAGAGGTCAAGAACGCGTTGGACGCCTCTGATCTAAACGCCTTTGAATTTGTGTATCTAGCTGGGACTAGCCTTTATGCTAGCCAGTGCGCCCAAGATAATAATAATGCTGCTAGTTTGTGGTTGATGTCTTTCTACTTTTTCCAGATGTGGCTTTGTCACTGGAGCGTAGTCTCTGATTGGTTGAGGCTGCGCATCAAGCGCCAAAAAGTTCAGCTCTTTCAACTTCTGGCCGCGTGAACAGAGACGCCTGAACGCTCAAGACACGTCACGTCAATGACAGATTCATAATATAGCGACTAACCACTGTATGGGCAAAATATGAAGGGGGTGAGTATAAAATGTAATTGTCTTGAATGGGTGGGCAAACTGATTGAAATAGTGGGGACTGTATAATGAATGGAATGAGCAATATTTTGGATGGTGCAATAATGGGAACTGTGCAATGAGTGGAATGTGCAACTATGGGAACTCTGCAATGTGTGTAGTGTGCAGTTTTTATGTTGACATCTTCGTGACCCTAGCCCTTGGGACAGCAAATGGAAATTAGCCATTGGCTATAATCTGGCGTGTTTATGTTCATGTTTGAATCATGTTTCTTCATTAACACGCATTGTCCCAAATAAATAAATAATTAGACAATAAATTCCTTTCTAAATAGATGCAGACAGCACACAGCAGAATTATTTTGATCTCAAGAGCTGCTCATACACTATACCTGTACTGGGGCAAGACACATACAAAGGAAAAAGGTTGGGTAAAGGGCCATCACCACAACAAGGTCAAACCCAGAACCCACAGTTACTCACCTCTTACAACACTGTAGTTTCCCACACTGTTGGACCCACTGGTGGGCTGCTGTCTTTCTTACTTTAAAATAATCAGTCGGTAGAATCTTAGATGTGCAACAGAACTTCCTGTATTTATTTGTGCTGTGACATCATGACATGCATTCATCTAACAACATTTTGTGACACAGTGGCAGAGTGGCTAACACTTACCTTTCACAGCAAGGAGGCTCCAGGTTCGATACCTGGGTATCTGTGTGAAGCTTGCATGTTCTCCCTCTGTGTGTATGGAGTTCGCATGTTCTGTCTATGTGGAGTTTGCATGTTCTCCCTGTGTTTGTGTGGAGTTTACATGTTATCCCTGTGTCTGTGTGGACTTTGTTTGGTCTTACTGTGTTTGGGTGGTTCCCTGGCTCCTAACTAAGGATGCACCTTTATGATACTAGTATCGTCTATCACCGACAATAAGGTGTACACTCCCTCATCATGGTTTCAGCTCCTTGGACCTGTTCTTTGGCTTTTGGTGGCCTCTCTGATCCAGTGGTGGCATTTGTTTTTTGCCACCACTGGATCAGAGAGGCCACATCATGGACGATGATGTCGTTGCGTCTCTTGCAGTGATTGGATATGGCTGAAACATGTAAAACAAACTCTCCTGTCTAATAAAAAGAATCACTACATCTAATTCAATACAATGTATTTTGTACAACCCAAAATTACACCAGCAGTCGCCTCTTAGGGTTGAACAAGATCATGGATTTAACCAACAGAAAGTTAGAAACTCCAACAGACAACAGTGAAACAGACACTGGTCAATAACAAACAGATTCACCAACATTCATAGAAAACAAGCAAACAGAGAACTGTCTCAGAGCACCCCCTGTCTTTAGACCCCTCCTGCAGGAACAACTCACAAAAACCCAGTGGGATCAAGAAAAACATTGAGAAGAACCACATTGAAGGGGAAATCTACCCCCATGGACTAACCGAGGACTAAACCGGGACTAAACCAGGAGAGGCAGGCTGTAGATATGTCCAGGACTAATGTCCAGAATACAGTAGGGGTCATCCTAGCCAGGTATTGTGTTATCCAGCCAGGTGAGGGAAAGGAGGCATCTAGGATCTAGTTATCACCAGGAAGTCAGCGGGAGGGCATCTGAAACAGTTGCACTTCCTAGAGGAGAGTGGGACAGGGAACAGCTTGTGAATAGCAATAAACAGACACCAGGCAAACTAAATAGTGAATGTTGTGCCCGGGGAAAGTAGGAGGATACAGAGCATAGTTACTTCCCCCACCAGAGATGGTCCTAAAGCAGCTTAACTAAACTGTGAATTTTATTTTTGCTCCTAATTGGCCTATGATGGAAATGTATGTGTATTCATGTTCATTCCGTTGTGTAAATGCATTTGATCTTTGTCAGTCTGTCAGACCCAGACCAGACATTAACATGAAGGCCTTACCCTCATCCCCTGTCCCCATCCTCCAATAAAGCCTTTGTAGTCTTACCTGTCCTCAGGTGTAGAAGTTAATTCACATTTGACTGTGGACAGATGTGACCCTTCTTTTATAATGTATGTTTGTCATTCTGGTCTAAGTCCTGAGAGCAGAGCATCTGAGGGGGAGAAGTGCACAAAGACTAATGTACAGTGGCTTGAAAAAGTATTCATTCCCCTAGAACTTTTTCACATATTGTCACGTCACAACCACAAATTTAAATACATTTTCATAGCATTTTATATGAATGAGCAACACGAAATGGCACACAAGTGTGAAGTGCTTGGATCTAAAAAGATTCCCCAAGCACTGAACATCTCAAGGAGCACTGTTCAATCCATTATCCGGAAATTGAAAGAGTATGGCACAACTGCAAACCTACCCAGACATGGCCATCCACCAAAACTTAAAGAACAAACAAGAAGAGCACTCATCAGAGATGCAGCCAGGAGGCCCATGGTGACTCTGGAAGAGCTGCAGAGATCCACAGCTCAGGTGGGGGAATCTGTTCACAGGACTATTAGTCGTGCACTACACAAATCTGGTCTTTATGGAAGAGTGGCAAGAAGAAAGCCATTGTTGAAAACCATCCATAAGAAGTCTTGTTGACAGTTTGTTAGAGATCATCTGGAGGACACAGCAAACATGTGGCAGAAGATGCTCTGGTCCATCAAATCTGACAGAGCTTGAACTGTTTTACCAGGAAGAATGGACAAAAATTTCAGTCTGTAGGTGTGCAAAGCCTGTGGAGACATACCCCAAAAGACTTGCGACTGTAACTGCAGCAAAAGGCGGTTCTACAAATAATTGACTTAGAGGAGCTGAATACTTTTGCACGCTGCACTTTTCAGTTTTTTTTATTTTTTTTTATCTGGAAATGGTGTATAATTTTCTTTCGACTTCACATTTATGTGTGTGAAGTCAAAAGTGTGTTACTTATTCACATGAAATGCAAATTAAAAAATATTTAAATTTGTGGTTGTGACTTGACAAAATTTGAAAAAGTTCCAGGGAATACTTTTGCAAGCCACTGTAAACAGCAGTGACATATATCACTTTTCCAACATTGGACTGAATAATTTTACTTCAATTCACTCCCAAGGTTAGGCGTGAAGAACTGTGGCCACATGTAAAAATAAAACAAAAAAAGCAGAACTGAAAACTGATTGACGGCAGAAGAGTGTGAGGCAAGAAGAGAAGTGTACGTGTGTGTGTCCCAAGACCTGATCAACCTGTGTGGTGTAAACTGTGTGTTATCCGAAAACATTTGAAACGTTTGAAAACATTAACATTTGAGCCTTGTGTAAACAGTGTCAACAAGAAAACAAATTATTTATGTTTCTCTAGGTCTCTCTTATGTTTCTTTATATTTCTTTTTATTTGTATTTGTTTTGTGTTTTTGCATCATCACTGAGTGAGATTAATGTCATGCATGTCCTAAGAAAAGTCCCGGTGGTACCAAAAACCTTCATCAATTGCAACTGGAAGGAAAAAAAAGTCTTCCAAGAATTCCCAAACATTTTTAATGGGTTCTATTAAAAACAAAATGAAGGCCGTGTCAAAGCCATTAGTGATCACAGGACGTGTGGATGCTGGACAATTTCTCTTCTTTTTCTTTATATACTCCAGTGGTGGCTTACACTAAAAGTTATTTTGTATATATATATAGGTACAGAAAGTATTCAGACCCCCTACATTTTTCACTTTTTGTTATATTGTACCCATTTGCTAAAATCATTCAAGTTTTTTTTTTCCCTCATTAATGTACACACATCACCCCATATTGACAGAGAAATGGAATTGTTGACATTTCTGCTCATTTATTAAAGAACTGAAAACTGAAATATCACATGGCCATAAGCATTCAGACCCTTTGCTGTGACCCTCATATATTTAACATGTGTGCTGTCCATTTCTTCTGATCATCCTTGAGATGGTTCTACACCTTCATTGAAGTCCAGCTGTGTTTGATTATACTGATTGGACTTGGTTCGGAAAGCCACACACCTGTCTATATAAGACCTTACAGCTCACAGTGCATGTCAGAGGAAATGAGAATCATGAGGTCGAAGGAACTACCTGAGGAGCTCAGAGACAGAATTGTGGCAAGGCACAGATCTGGCCAAAGTTACAAAAAAGGTTCTGCTGTACTTAAGGTTCTTAAGAGCACAGTGGCCTTCATAATCATTAAATGGAAGATGTTTGGGATGACCAGAACCCTTCCTAGAGCTGGCCATCCAGCGAAACTGAGCAATCAGGGGAGAAGGGCCTTGGTGAGAGAGGTAAAGAAGAACCCAAAGGTCACTGTGGCTGAGCTCCAGAGATGCAGTTGGGAGATGGGAGAAAGTTCTAGAAAGTCAACCATCACTGCAGCCCTCCACCAGTTGGGGCTTTATGGCAGAGTGGCCTAACGGAAGCCTCTCCTCAGTGCGGAGCGGCAGGAGCAAGGGTGGAAGGGGCATGAGCGAGAATAGGAGAGGCAGTACTGAAGAAGGCAGGATCCACTCTGGGGGAAGCAGGAGAAAAAGTGGGGGAGGCACAAGCGATTATGTCATAATGTACTTGGAACATACATGGACATGGAAGTGCAAGACGTGTGTTTCTTAAGAAAGACCAGATCAGCATGCTGACTTTGTCTTCAGTGAACCCAGATAACATGTACATGTCTGCATATTCTAAGCTAATCATTAAGAGAATGTGATGTGTGCTACTAGTATATAGAGCCCACTGTGGAGATGTAAAATCAGGAGATTGTGTCGAATCAGTTTGAATGATGCCTGTGCCGAAATAAAGAGCCTGGTTTAAGGATCTACTTGAGCCTACTGGATTTTTATTTGCGGTGTGCCTCCGGGAAAAGCTGACAGTTTGGTGACCCCGACGTGATACTGTGAATCCTGGAGGCACAGGCGAATCATCTCCTCCGCAGAGCGCCGAAGAAAGACATCGCAAAACGAACACATGTTCCAGAAAAAGTCGGTATGACAGAATTTCTATTTCTTAGAATTTCTGTCAATTGGTTTAATGCTAAATTAATGTGATGTGTTCTTGGGACGTTGTGTGAAATTAATTACGTTATAATTTTATACTATATAAAATTTGTAATTATTTCCGTGTTTATGGCTTAGCACGAAGAGAGAAAAAAAGCACTGGAATTAATAATAAGTAGCAAGTTTAGACTTTGATCAGGTAAAGTGTGATTAGAAACAAAGTTAATCATTTCCGTGTTTATGACTTAGCACGAAGAGAGAAAAAAAGCAAGTTTTATAAAAAATACACTTAGTGGTTAAACTTTACACTATAAATAAAACAAAACTTTTAATCAAGTTTACATAAAAATGTGGTACCCAAAAAAACTATATGTTACGCTAGCAGCAATTTTATCAACATGATAAGATCTCAAGGAAACGAACCTGTCCAAAAGAGTTACACCCAGAATGGACATGAATTATCTTGCCACTGTAAAATTGATCAAGGGTCAATAATTCAGATTGGCATTATATACAAGCCCTGTAACACAGAAGCATTAATAGATAGAATTGGCTTAACAGCTTTAACTAAACCGCAACCTATTTACCTCGGTATGACATGAATTAATACTAGTGAAAATAGTCTGTTTGACGTCCAACTGATAAAAAAAACAAAATTGGCACTGTTATGGAAAAAGTTACGCTTACAATTGGAGCAGTTTCTGAAACAAAATATACACAAGAAACAAAATTAGAGGCTATAATTAAAAAACTAAAAAATGAAATGGTGAGAGAAATGATTGAAAAAGCCAGAAATATAAGCAAAAACCAGTGTCCGTCAAAATTAGCAAATATCACTAAAAATATTAAAAGATCTAAAAGAAGAAGGGAAGTGTTATTTACACTTTGGCTGCATTTATTGCTATCTTTTAAACTTTAGGATCCGTATTGGTCATGGCTACATTGTTGTGTTTGCATTTGACAGGGAACGCTAAGGTCATGACCTTAAATCCTCCTGTTTCAGCTTCTAGCTCAAGTTGGGATGTTGAAACACAAAATAGAGAAGACAGTTGAAATGATTAAATTAGGATAAAATTGGATGGCATTTATTAGTGACTGTATCTTGTTGTGGCCAGATGGGGTATAGTTCTTATAAAGTGTTATTCATATAAATAAATTGACTAAATAAATAAGAATTTAGAAAACAGTTGACATGATTAGATGTTATTAGAAGATATAGATAAATGCTTAATAAATGTGAAATAAAACTGTTATTAAGAAAATACTAAGCTTGTTAAATTTATAAAATAAATAATAATGAATAAATAAAATTAAGAATATATTAAGATTGTTAATAAAAAAATAATTAAGCAAATAAAATAAATAATCTCAATTAAGAACTATAATAAGACAATGCTGGCTCCTAGATAGATTTCGCACGCTATCTAAGTAAACTGTTTATTAAATAGTGACTTATTCTATAAAAATCATAGACTCTACGTCTTGAATACAATCAAAGCAATATCCAAATTGTTATACAGCAGCTGAGAAGGTAATTTAACAAAATACTAAAATATCACAATGTCCCAATTAAATCACACTAAACCAATTAATAGAGTTGTGGAAAAATAAGGCACTTCACGAAGAAACAGATCCAAAGAAGGCTCGAGAAAACCAGACCATCATTCAAGACATAATCAAGAAGTGATTACTACTACAAGGAGAAGGGGGTAATCTTAAAGGAAGAACTTCTAAGAGAACCTGCTGTGGGAATATATCCAACTCTTGAAGAAATGACTAACAGTAAAACATCAAAGAAAAGCAAATGTCATGAAGCTGGAATAAAGACAACACAGATGCTGATGTTGACATCCTGGTACTGTGTTCCACTCCCAAAGACAGTGATAGGATGACTCTTCAGGTGGCCTACAACATGGAGGCCCCAAAGCCATGCCGTTAGAGTTCAAGTCCCCCGCTGTCCTGTCCTCTCTGTAAAGCTTCACTGACAACAACCTACTGACAAGCAATGTGCTGGAGTGGAGAGACGCTATTGTGGCCAGAATCAATGAGGCCTACAATGCTGACATTAACTATGACGTCCAGCTCAGCCAGCTCTCCATCTTTTTCCGCAACTTCATTGTTGAGTTCCAGAAAAATGTCCAAGCTTTCCTGGATGCTGCCATCAAAGTGCTCAGGGAGACCCAGTTCCGTCCTCCTGGCTCTGAGGACATGACCACCCTGCCTGTTGTTCTGAAGGATCTGACCACCAGCATTGCTAATGTTCTTTGCACCATCCAAGTTGTCTATGACAACATGGAGTACTACTACAATGCTTTTGTGGACACCTTTAGCACTGTGGAGCTGCGCATGCCAATCGGAGATGTGATGACCGTTGGTCAAATCATCGATAATGTCAAAACAACTGGCAAAGGCATCTCTGACCAAATGTGGACTTCGTGAACAACATGGAGAGCCTGGATACTATGCTGGTCAAGATCAGCGAGACCCTGAAAGCTGTTGTAGACAAAACTCAAGAGTTTGTCGATTCCATCAAGTCTGACTATCTGGATGGTCTTTTGGCCAATGTGAACGCAGCATATAGATGGGTGGTGACTGCTGTGAAGGACCTTGCAGACCGAGTGTCCACCATGGATATGGAACAGCTGAACCCTGTCTTTGAGTCTGTTGTAGATATGTTTATTTACGTCATCGACCAGTTCAATGTGACTGTGCACAGCACTGTGCAACAAGTGTTCGAGGAGGCTCAGAGATATGTGAAAGCCAGCAATGGCCGCCTGGAGATTGAGCTGCCCCTCCCTTGCTTCAGTGAGGAGCCCAAACAAACATTACCACCAACTCACACAAAGGAGACTGAAGAACAGAAAAAAGTTGGGACTAACTACTGTGAAGTTACAATTGCAGAAATACCAAACTGAACTTAAAGAAGAAAGCAGTCAAACACCTAACTGCTGATGTTTTTCCACAATTTGGGATTTCACAAGTCATAAGTCAAGGAGTTGTGAACGAATAAATGCCACTGTCAAGAGAAAACTTGTGAAGGATGAAGAAAGTCGATCAAATCCGGACATCGCTGGACACTGTGACCCTGAGGAGCAACCCCGACCACCTGCTACCACTGGGGCTCCGGAGAAGGAGGAGAAAAGGGTGAGAAGACGACGAAGGAAAAGAGAAGAAGATGAAGGAAAAGGAAAGTATAGGCCATATTTTTTGAAAAATGTTTTGAAAATGTTCCATGTGTATTCTTGATTATGCTAATTATGCTAATTTCTATTGTTCTAGTGTGTGGTACATTCCCCTTATTCATGGAAGTATTGAGAATGGCCTTGGACAGCCAACAATCAAAACGACAAGCCTCGATAAAATCAAGTTGGCAAACCAATAATACAGGTAAGAGACAATGGGCACTGAAAAGAGTAAAGAGAGGGACACCGAAACTTGTAAAATATTGTTATAAGGGACAAACTTGCAACATACTATTCAGTCTACAGTATGTGAAGTGCTAGACTGTGTGCGAGATGTACCTGCTATAGATCATGCATTAAATGTACAAATTGTCTGTAAGGACACATATCTGACCAAAAATAATGTTTACGATGATAAAGTTATAGAGATCGCCAGAGTTATAACCAGCACCAATGGACAATATAATAAAGAGAAAGATACTTTTGAAATTGATTTACAACAGATAATTACTTTAACAAAAAATAGGAAAATTATGCTTCTTATCAAACGAACCTAAAACATTGTAGAGGGCACAAATCAATTACTCAATGATGTAATCCCTTAAAATTATTTATTAAACAGCCAACATTTAATGACTCTGGAATACATTCTCTGTACCCTGTAATAGAAAAATAAAGTTACATTTTGAAGGCTACATCTAAACAACAATTTTGAAACCTATAAACCTGCTCCAGAAAATGATTTAATCAAAGTAATAAAAATTAAAACAAATTGAAACAAACAAAACTGAAACATGAAATGAATGAAAATACTTGGCTAAAATGGGTACAGTATACTGCTCAAATACTACATCAATACAATATTCTAATGAAAAAGACCTGACCTGTATACTTAACCTCTTCACTAAAAATCATTTGATAAAACTGATGAATGCTATTACTTACATAATAAATTACCAGTAGTAGCTTTAAAAGATGTACCTATGTGTATGTACCATCTTGGACTATGGGAATGGCTACTTGTTTCCTTAAAGATATAGATATACATATAGACACAAGAAGTAATGATAAAAATGAAATACTGGTAGAAAGTTTTACTAACGATTTCTGTTATTAGACTTTATCTTCTGATAATTATGAAGAATTTGCTTTTAACTGAACACACTACCACTCATGCAGATATTTGGTGGTTGCAATGTGCAAATTTACGTTTGTATGCCATTCTATCAAAAACATGGTCAGGTGTTTGTGCATCAATTATGTTAATTATTCTGTTCACTATAAGGTGTAGCAAATTCACTAAATTTAAAACAAATTAAATTGTCATACAGAGTTAACTCAAGAAATATTCATGCATTTAAGAGGTCATTGTCTTATCAATCTAACCCAAACCCAAAGGATTGCCCTAGATATGTTACTTGCCAAAGAATCATAAATATGTATCAAGTTTGAAGCAGAATGCTGTACTTATATACTAAATAATACCTCTCCTGATGGGAGTATTACTAAGGCTCTGAACCACCTTAAGTTTTTTGTCTTAGCCATAATTGGATGCATATTGGATGCATCATGCCATGTCTTAGATTGCTGGTAGAGATCGAAGACATGGGCAGGGCCACTGCCCTAATGAAGAAGCTCTCTCGTCACAAATTTCGTAAGGTCTCAATTCTCATGTCCCGAACCAATTGACTAAGTTTGGTCAAAATTATGTAGATTGCTAAAAAAAGTAGATAAAAAAACAAATTCTGAATCCTAGTAAGTGCTCCTTGTTTCTTATTTGCTGTCCGAGAGTCATGTGTTAATTTATGTTTTATGTTAGCCTAAGGGCTGGGATGTGTTATAATGCAGTGATTAAAGCTAAAGCTAATATTTTACTCATTAGGGGAACTTTAAGTTGAATGCATTATTATGTGAAAGTAGTGTTTTGTTTTTAATTTTGGTTTTGTGATCACATGTGATATGTGATCAAAAGGGGGAATTGTGGGATTAATGTTTCATGTAACATGATATCATTATACTTGATATATTATACTTTGACCTGTATGTTTTTGTGGGTGCCAGTGTGGCACGATTATGTCATAATGTACTTGGAACATACATGGACGTGGAGTGTTACGCTATGTGCATTTTTGTACCAAGACGTGCAAGACGTGTGTTTCTTAAGAAAGACCAGATCAGCATGCTGACTTTGTCTTCAGTGAACCCAGATAACATGTACATGTCTATATATTCTAAGCTAATTATTAAGAGAATGTGACGTGTGCCACTGGTATATAGAGCCCACTCTGGACATGTAAAATGGGGAGATTGTGTCGAATCAGTTTGAATGATGCCTGTGCCAGAATAAAGAACCTGGTTTATGGATCTACTTGAGCCTACTGGATTTTTGTTTACGGTGTGCCTCCGGGAAAAGCTGACAGCTGTCAAGCGACAACAGAGGACTTGAGTGAGCAGCTGGCTGAGGAGATAAACTGCTTCTTTGCTCACTTTGAGGAAACACACACACAACAGCAGCACTCAGTGGCTCCAGCCCTGTACCCACCTCCTCCCACCACCATCATGCCAGATTCCTCCACTACCCCATTCACTGTATCTAAGCACGATGTCGAACGAGTGCTTGAGGCAGTGAACCCTAAGAAGGCTGCGGGCTCGGACGGAGTACCTGGCAGAGTGCTCAAAGAGTGTGCTCACCAGCTCGACCTCATCTTCACCAGGATTTTCAACCTATCTCTAGCCCAGATAGTTATCCCATCCTGTCTAAAATCAGCCACTATCATACCAGTGCCTAAAAAGTCTCCTGTTACAAGCCTCAATGACTACCGTCCTGTGGCCCTCACACCGGTGATCATGAAGTGCTTTGAGAGACTGGTCCTACGACATATCAAGGATTTTCTCCCAGCAGACTTTGACCCATACCAGTTTGCATATCGGGCGAACAGATCCACAGAGGACGCTATTGCCACAGCTCTCCACTCGGCACTGAGCCATCTAGAACAACAGCAGAGCTATGTGCGTATGCTCTTTGTGGATTACAGTTCAGCTTTTAACACAATCATCCCGGACATTCTCATCACCAAACTGGATGCCCTTGGTTTCCCACTTCATACATGCGCCTGGATTAAAGACTTTTTAACAAACCGACCCCAGACTGTGAGACTTGGCCCTCACCTCTCTCACCTCGCATGCTGAGTACTGGCTCTCCACAGGGCTGTGCTGAGCCCACACCTGTGCTGTCTCTACACATATGATTGCAGCCTGGCCAGTAACAGCAACCTCATTGTAAAGTTTGCTGATGATACAACCGTGGTCGGGCTCATTTCAAAGGGTGACGAGACGGCCTACAGAGAGGAGGTCCTGAAGTTGGCTGCTTGGTGCTCGGAGAATAACCTTGCTCTGAATACCAAGAAAACCAAGGAAATCATCATCAACTTCAGGAGGCACAGCACAGACCTCGCTCCCCTCTACATCAATGGCAAGTGTGTGGAGAGGGTCCACACTTTCTGGTTTCTTGGTGTTCTCATCTCAGAAAACATATCCTGGACTGAGAACATAACAGCTATCACCAAGAAGGCTCAGTAGCGACTACACTTCCTGAGGGTGCTCAAGAAATATGATTTGGACCCCAGCCTGCTGCTCATGTTCTATCGTGCCTGCTGACATACTGTATTACAGTCTGGTATGGCAGCTGTACCATGGCGGACAGAGAGAGGCTTTAGAGGGTGGTCAAGACAGCCCAAAAGATCATCGGCTGCCCTCTCCCCTCTCTGATGGATATTTACACCTCCCGCTGCCTCAGCAGGGCCAAAAACATTATTAAGGACAGCTCCCACCCTGGCTTCGATTTGTTTCACCTGTTGCCCTCGGAAGGCGCTACAGGGCCATTAAAGCAAGGACCACCAGACTCAAAAAAAGTTTTTTCCCAAGTGCCATAACCCTGTTGAATTCACGTACGCACTGACCTCCAACTTGTGCAATATTTAATATCGTGCAATATTTTTATTGAGTGCAATAAGTTTGATTGAATGCAATATTTAATACAGTGCAATATGTCTGACTGAGTGCAATATCTAATACAGTGCAATATTTATCAGTGCAATAGTTAATATAGTGCAATACTTGTTCAGTGCAGTATGTGACTCTGCAGTATTTACTTGTAAATTTTGTTGAGAGTTGTAGTCTGGGTTGTTTTAAATGTTTTAAATGTCTTAATGTCTGGCACTAGTTATCTTAGTTATATTGTGTTGTAGTGTCCCATGTCTGTCTGTATTGGGAGGGTGAGTTGTTTTTAATCTCGCTGTGCATGTGTATGGTGTTGTACATGTGTATAGTGACAATAAATGCATTCTATTCTATTCTATTCTATTCTTAGGTCTAAATTTTAAAGTAGTGTGTGTGCTATAGGCGGAAATTACAGGGTACGGGGTCCCCTTGCATTAATGTTTTATAAAAATAGCGAATTATGGTAAAACGTATTTATATGTTAGAATGTACACAGTACCCACAGAGTTCACTGTCATTAAATAAGTCTGAAAATGAAAAACCGGTCACCCCTCCCTGTCGTTACACCTTGGTTTAGTCTGTTGCTCCGGCGACACGCACACGGGTAGTGTAAATTTGTTGTCATTTTTCGCGCCAAAGAGACAGAAAAACGGTGTGTCTGGCATTTATTTAGCTAATGTCAATAAAGCCTCATTATAAGCATCATTCAGAAAGTCAGTTTTCTTATTCTGCTCTGTTACTTTATATACAATGTGTTACGTTTTCACAGTTATGTCCAAACATGGAGAAAAAGCTGTGGATATCATAGTCCGCCAAAATGCATTTTAAGTCACTACTCACTGTTTGCCAAATCTAATGTTATAAACGTTGAAGACTGATTATATAAAACTTAATGTCGTCGGCACGGGATCCTGAAAAGGAAGGAGGGGCCGCTGTTACAAAACTTTAACCACGCTCCTGTCAGGTAAGTTTATAAGTTTTGGTTTAGAAATAGGACACAATACCAGAGGGAATGAGTCCACGCTTGATACGTACAATATCTGAACTCGTGAGATTCTTCTGGACAGTCAGTGTGACCGGGCTGTTCTGAGATAAAATATTAAATGCTGGAAACTGAGTGAACCAGGATGTTCACATTATAAAGTGTAGAAGAAGTCGTAGCCTTTTACCGGATTTACTAAGCTCCAAACTGATGGGAGAAGCTCTGCAGGTTTATTTGGTTTTATTTGAATGATTCAACCGCAGTCTCGATTCAAAAACTGTACATGTGTGTCTGGTCACTAACATTACATTGTATTTATCAGGCAGATAGGGGTTTGAAGAGAAACAATCCCACATGCTTTTTGATACTGTTCATTTGTTGAACGTTAATTGGCGGCTTATAAATGTTTTAGAAAATAAAATCACAAACTAAAGTTAAATCAGAGGTTTTTGGTGTCTTTATTCCACTGACATGATTTAGCTGCTAACATGCTGACAGGCAACTACATCTGCACATCAATGACAGCACATCATGCTTTCACTGGTTCATTGTAATTTGCCATGAAATATTCAAAAGGTAAATGCACAAATGTTGAACTTGATCCTATTGACTAGACCCAAGAACTCAGTTACAACACAAATCTGCATTTTAACTGTATACCTTTTATCTGCCCCCATCTGTATTAAACATTATTATAGAATGTTTTGATGTCATGTTGTGATGAAACCCAGCAACAGGGATTCCAGAATGTTGTGAGGTCACGTGAATGCAACTTGTAGAATGTTATAATCCTGTGAAGGCGGTCTGTGGTTGCCATGGTAACTATATGATGTCATTCTGAACTTTATGACATCACAAACTGCATTATGCAGTGTATAAGTGTGGGAGTTGCAAACAGATTCTGCAACACAATACTTTGTTACTGAAATACAGCAGAGAACCAGCTTTAAAAAATAAGAATAAGAAAAGGCTGTTAAACTTAAAGCAGGAAAAGTCATAGAAATGGATAAAAAGGAGGAAACCACTGACACCTATAAAGGTGAGATGGACATGAACGATAGCTCTGACCTCTCAGAGAAGAACCAAGCCTTGACAGATGAGAATGAATGTTTGAAGAACAAGGTGAAGGTTTTAATGGAGAGAACTTCAGCTCAAGAGGCTTTGGTAAATATGCTTCAGTTGCAAAATTCTGAAGTGAACGCAGAAAACAAAATGCTTGTAGCTGAAAAGAACGAACTGATAAAAAACAACCGGAAACAGCAGGATAAAATAGAAATGCTGACAGGTCAACTGAAGGCTTTAGATTTTAACTGCAAAGACATGGCCGAAACGGTTCAATATCTGAAGAACACTACCATAGACATCAATTTAGCTCATAACTCTCTGGTTCAAAAGAACAAGTCTTTACAACAACAGTTGGAAGAACAGAAAAAAATAATAGAAGCCTGTTTGGATGAGAGCGAGCGGTTAAGAAAGGAGACTTCACTAGCAGAGGAATGTTCAGAGATGCTCAGAGTTCAACTGTTAGCTGCTGAAGAGGCTGCTGAGAAGTCAGACTCTAGGAGCAAGGGGTCAGAACAAACCATCCAGAGCCTTCAGGAGAAAATTAGAACGTTGGAAGACGCACAGTCTCAGAAGATGTGCTGTGATATGCGTGAACTACAGCTGCACTTAGGGGAAAAGCTGACTGAGGTTGAGCAGATGAGAAGGGAGAATTGTGATTTGAGAAAACTGGAGACAACAGTGATTTGTGATCTTAAGTCTAAACTAGAAACAACAATAGCAACTTTAGCGTCCAAAGAAGCTCTAATAGATGTGCTTCAGTCACTGAAATCTGAAACGGAAGAGCAAAATAAGATTCTCTCTGCTGAAGATGGTACTCTTCAAATTGAGAACCAGTCAAAGCAGGAGGAGATTTTAAGGCTAACAGGCCAACTCTCACACTTAGAGTCTAAATGCAGAGTTTTCACAGAGAAAGTTGAGGGCAGGACCTCTCTGGGTGAAAGGAATCTATGGGGACTTCAAAATGAACGAGAACAGACTCCTTTAGATGATAAATCAATAGAAAATTCCCCCAAAGTGTTGGATGACTGGAAAAAGCAGCTGGTAGAAGCAAAGGCAGAAATGGAGGATGTTAAGGTTATGTGGAAAGGGATCAAAGATAGAACAGAATCAGACAGAAACTTATTTTTGAAAGAACTGGAAAATCTTCAAACTAAACACTTGAATAACATTCAAGTGGATAAATGTTCAAGCTTTTCCATTGAGGAGGATACTCTGTTGTTAGCACTAAATGAAGAAACAAAATATGCAGAACCAGACCCGACCAATGACCTCCTGGCCAAGGTGAAGGAGATAGAAGCTCAGATTGTCGAATATACAAATAAGGGACATCAAATTAAGAAAGAATATAATTCGTTAAAATCACTGGCGAAAGATTTCCAGGAGCAATTAGAAGAGGCACACGTGACCATCTGTAAACATGAGGAGTCCATTAAGAAGCTAAACTTTGAAATAGTTACTCTAAGGTACAAAAATAGTACTCTCACGGACGAGGTGGTCATGCAACAGGTTGTGAATGCTGAGCTTGAAGGCAAACAAAAGTCTCTGATAGCCTCTAATAAACTAAAATCAGAGGTAGTACAGCTAAAGCACCAAATTGAAGAAGCAAAGGTCGCTCTCTGGGAAAGAGAGGAGCTCATTGAGAAGCACCAGACAAAAATTGATGATTTGGAGAGCCTGGTTCAGGAGCTTTTCACAAACTTAAATGATCGCAGGCAAACAATTGTGGAGCAGAGACAACAACTGGGTGTCTTTGCTGAGGAGGAGATATTTCGAAACAAAGCAGCAGAGCTTCTAATTTCAGCTACAGACAAGGAAGAGGTTTTTTCAAATGCAGATTTAACGAAAACCCACCTGCTGGCAATGGAAAAACTTAAGAAAGAACAAAACCGTTTGAGAGACCAAAATAAGATTCTGTCAGCTCAGGTGGAGGAGCTGAAAGCAGTAAATGCTCAGCTTCAAAGTCAAAATGTAAGAGTCAGCAGACAAACACAGACTGATAGTCGTTCAGTGGACACCACTGAAGTGAGCCAAGTTGTGTCTACATCTCCAAGCTTTTTCTTTAGTGGAGCCAAATCTGTAGCAAAGGACATTATGTACTATGCTGGAGTGGGTTTGTCCGCCTACTTGGGCCACGTGTTAAGTTGTAAACCTAGTAACGCAATGCATGAGTGTCATCCAAACTTTGAGGGGAAGTGTGGTTTGTTTAACAACATACAGCCTCCTTACTTCTAAAACACACACACTGACACATACACACAGGGTGGACAGAGGAGCAGTCGGTGAAGTGTCTTTGTCCTAATGTCCTTCATCCACCTGTCGTGATCATTTAGTCTAAAAGGACTAGAACAGTACGGTATTAATAGAGTGTATTAGTGCCGTACTGGGAGGGTTCTTTCTAACTTTCTGACGGACCCGGTCTCCAACATGGCCTTCCGCCTCGCCCTGAATGTCGGAGTCAAGAAGTGGCGGTCCCTCCTGGGGGAAGGCGCTCCGCGGTTGCTAGGACACAGGAGTCTGTGCACGGTGCGACGGGGCCACGAAGGGGCGACGGGGCCACTTCGTGAAGACAGTCTGCTACGATGAGTGCATGGGCTTCACCCTTTTTTTTATAAAAATAAAAATAATAATATTTTTAGCAAAAACAATATATCCAATAACATTACAAACACATATTATATGTTTTTTGAAAATTCTCGACCGAAGTCAATGGGAGGTCAATGGCGTCCGGGGTCCACCATTGACCTCCCATTGACTTCCATTCATTTTAGCAGTAATAAGTAAGTGTGTGAAGACAGTCTGCAACAATGAGTGCATGCACTCATCTTTGCGGAATATGGGTTAGAAGTTTTACATTGTTATCTATGAGTTTTTAACCAATGCTATATCGATATCATGGCAGTCTGTGGATAATTTATTTTTACATTTTTTTGTTTTTGTTTGTTGGTTGCTAAGAGAAAATATGAATATGATCTGTGTCATAATATGGAAACTGCAGACCTTCCATATTACTATCATTATTGATATTATTGGGGACACTAACAGGAAGAGAAAACCTAATATCATGTGATGATACTGAAATATGTTCTGGGGTTTTTCTTAAAGAAATACAGGATATATACATGTTTTTTTCTAAAATAT
Organism: Periophthalmus magnuspinnatus; assembly: GCF_009829125.3. Lineage (NCBI taxonomy): Eukaryota > Metazoa > Chordata > Actinopteri > Gobiiformes > Gobiidae > Periophthalmus > Periophthalmus magnuspinnatus. The sequence continues at coordinate 19,461,161 of NC_047138.1, read as the reverse complement.
TAAAGCATAGAGGGAAAAAATCTCAACCTGTCCCTTGGTTAAATTCAAATTGCCTTAAGCTTATGAAGAGCAGAGACCAATTGTTAAAAAAGTTTATCCAATCTAAATTGACCACAGACAGATTAATCTATACAACAATGAGAAATAGGGTAATAGTAGAAATGAGAAGGGCAAAAGCAAAATTTTTTATTGCAATTATGGAAAACGCTAATGGTAATGGAACACTAATCTGGCAGAATATTAATAAACTTCTAGTGAAGCAGAAAGGGAAAAATTGTGATTTAGAACTAAAGATCAGGGGTGAGCTTGTTAAAGATCCTGCTCTATTAGCAGAAGAGCTTAACTCTTTCTTTATACGGTCTGTGAAAGAAGTAGCAGCATGTTTTTCTACACCTGATTTATTATGTGTCTCTACAACAAACCAAGAAATATTTCAATTAAAGCAAATATCAGTGACTGAAGTTATAAATATTATTAGCGCTATGAAAAACTCCAAAGCCAAGGATCACCTGGGTTTTGATGCTGGATTCTTGAAATCACACAAAATGGCTCTAGCAAGTCCAATCGCACATCTAATTAATTTATCTGTGAAACATTCCATTGTACCACAGACCTGGAAGATGGCTATTGTAACACCGATTTTTAAAGCTGGTGATAAAAATAGTATAAATAACTATAGGCCAATCAGTATATTGCCAGTGTTTTCCAAAGTACTTGAAAAATGGGTTGCAAAGCAGTTAATTGAACATCTCAACAGTGGCTCAACTCCTTTGCATCCCATGCAATTCGGCTTTCGTCAACATCATTCTACTGAGTCTGCAATAATAACGTTTCAAGAAAAAGTCAAAAGTAAATTGGATAAAAATAATTACGTAGGAGCAGTATTTTTAGACCTGAGAAAAGCCTTTGATGTTGTGAATCATACTGTACTTCTGTCAAAGTTGTACTATTTTAATTTTTCTGACTCTGCCATAAAATGGATGGCTTCATACTTGTCTAATAGGAAACAGTGTACTGTGGTCAATGGAGCGAAATCGTCTTTTGTAGACTGTCCACTAGGGGTCCCCCAGGGATCGATTCTGGGGCCCATTTTATTTTCTCTTTTCATTAATGATTTGCCAGATGTTTGTGAGGATGTGGACATACAGTTATATGCTGATGATGCAGTGATCTATACAAGTGCAAAATCGCCAGAAGAAGCAGCTCAAACTCTCTCATCAGCACTAAGACATATTCAGAGTTGGCTTACCAGATCCTGCCTTCTCCTAAATACGCAGAAAACAGTCTGCATGATCTTTTCCAAAAAAGTTATGAACATCAGTCGTTCTAATGTTTTTTTTGGAGATCATGAACTTAAACTAGTAACAGAATTTAAATATCTGGGTGTGCTGTTGGATTCCACACTGTCCTTTAAAAAACATGTTAAAATGATATCTCAAAGACTTAATTTTAACATCTCTAATTTTAATCAAATAAGAAGAGCTCTGACTGATGAAGCTGCTATGATGTTTCTGCACTGTATGATCTTTTCCCATGTAAGCTATTGCATAACAAGCTGGTCTCTTACAGGTGTGACAATCCTAAAACCAATAGAAGCTTTATATAAAAAAGCTTTGAAAATTCTAGACAAAAAACCTTTCACTTACCATCATTGTAATATCCTTTCAAAATATAACTTGTTGAACTTTGAAAACTTTATTACCGTAAATTTCGGATTATAAGCCGCTACTTTTTTTCCACGCTTTGAGCCCTGCGGCTTTTACAGCAGTGCGGCTTATATATGGAATTTTACTGGATAACGGCCCCTGGGGGGCGCTCTCTAGCTGTAAACGTAAAAGTGAGACAGACGTGGGGAAAGATTCTGCTCTGAAGAATTCACTAGTTTTGATTTTGAACGATCATTTTGCGCATCATGAAATGGATATGATGCAGTTTTTAAGATAAAGAAACAGAAAGGAAACAGAGCAGGGGTCGGCCTTTAACACGCAAAGAGCCATTTGGACCCACTTTCCACGTAAAATAAAACACTGGGAGCCGCAAATACTTTTTGACATCTAAAATGAAGATAACACTGTATAATAACAATAATGTAACGGAATAATGTAGGTTTTACTTTCACGGACAAGCCTTCTACACGTGGCAGATAAATATGGCAAAAACAACTTAAGTGCATTAAAAAAATACAACTCACCAAACCGCTGCATCATGCATCCCGCTGATTATGTGATTATGTCTACTCTACTCCGCAGTTTCTTTAAAAAAACAACAACAAAAAAACTCGTAGCGTATCATTTTATCCCAGGTGCTTATTCTCCATGTGCCAAAGCAGTTTTGAAGGTTTCATTGCCTTATTTGCTTTTCCCGTATGTTACGCAGAGCGGACTCTGTGCGCGTGAGTCACCTGCAGCGACAAACCCAGATTTTAAGTAGGCATTGTCTGTTAAATTTATCTTTCTTTTTCTTGGAGGTCGTAGTCTCCTCTTCTGGCTCCTCAGTTGTCCTTTTCCCCTTTGTTAAAAGCTCTCCAAAGACTTTTGTTTTGGCTCATTTTCACTCGCTTGTGGCTCTACTTTTGTGCGTCGTGTCTGATGTGTTATACGTGATACGTCACCGCGGAGACAAGAGCAGATAATATACTTGCTACTACATCAAATAGATTTCTGTGGCGATTTCCAGCAGGATTTTCATGATACATCTACGGACGAGCTTATTAGTGTGTCATTAGGGACGGGCGAAAGTTGCTCCTGACCCCTGTGCGCACAACGTCTGAAAATTAGGGCTCTTTACGCAGGACTGTGAGCTGTGTCTGTGTTAGTTCCCAAGCCACGCAGAGCCGCAGTATGAGGCTGAAAGAGGCGCATACGGCTCCGGAGCCGCGGGTTGCCGACCCCTGAAATAGAGCCACTGCACGTGAGCTCGACATCAATGAATCCAACTTGGTCAATGTAAAAAGACGACAAAAGTTTTCAGAGGAAATAAAAGCAGATTTTCCGTGTTGGTGCAGCTTTATTTTATAAACCTGCAGGTGTGTTCATCCCGTGTTGTTGTCGTGTTGGTGCCAATTTTCAGGCACAGTTTTAAAAAAGCGTGTCGGTGCACCGTCTTTCTGTGTAAATGTCTCATGTTACAATATGAAAACCTGCGGCTTACATTCAGGTGCGGCTTATATATGTACAAAATTGATTTTCTCTTCAAATTTAGCTGGTGCGGCTTATATCAAGGTGCGCTCTGTAGTCCGAAATTTACGGTAAATTTAAAAATATCTGTCTAATATACAAGTGCTTACATGGGCTGGCACCACCGCCTCTAAAAGAACACATTAAATACAAAACTGCATCACGAACAACCAGAGCCACAAGCAGGGGTGACTGTGAGGTTCCTGTGAGAAGAACTACTTTTGGTCAAAATGTTCTGTCATTTAAAGGTTGTGTACAGTGGAACAGTCTTCCCACTTTTGTAAGGGAGGCACCCACTTTTACTACATTTAAAAGGTATTTAAAGGAGTGGCTTAGATCAACACAAACATGTGAACACAATTCATAGTTACTCAGTTTTAGCTTTACATAAAATACTCGACTTATAGGACTTGTACAATACACCTTGCAGTTTAGGTTATGTGCAATACACTTTGCACTTTAGAACTTGTGCAATACACCTAGCACTTTAGAACTCGTGCAATACACTTAGCACTTTAGAACTCGTGCAATACACTTAGCACTTTACAACTTGTGCAATACACTTAGCACTTTAGAATTCGTGCAATACACTTAGCACTTTAGAACTCGTGCAATACACTTAGCACTTTAGAACTCGTGCAATAAACACAGCACTTTAGGACTTGTGCAATACACACAGCACTTTAAAAGTTGTAGTAACCCTCCTGAGTTTATGTTTTTGACTTGGCTTCTGTCCTTTTTCTGTATTTGACTGTATTTTGTGTATGTGGTATTTTATGTTAAATGTGACCATCAACCTGTCCAGGGACAACAGATGGAAACTAGCCTGTGGCTAAAATCTGGCATATTTACATATGTATCTTATGTTCATTAAAATGCACTGTCCCTTTTCTAAATAAATAAATAAAAAATAAAAATAAAACATAAAGTACTACATGTCCAGGAAACCCAAAATTACAACAGTTTCAAGAGTAAATGTAGTTTAATATAGTGATGGGACTTTTAATTCCTTAGTGGGATCCGAGTCTTTTGGATTCATTCTGTTCAAAGAGCTGTTCAAAAGACTGGCTCTTTACCATTTAATTATATGACCGAAGTCAAAGTGAGAAGTACTTTATCTAAAAACTGTAATGTCATCAATATGACACCAAGGTAAACCACTGAAGAAGGACCAGGACCACAGGGGACGTTTTGCTGCTTTATTTCCTTCTCCAAATGGTAAAAACTGTAAAAGTACAATAACATGCTCTTAGCAAAATGAGCACAATATGACACGAAAATAAAGTGCATTCATCATTTATCAAACTTCACATTTCTCCTAAATAATACAAAAATATAGCTATCTAGACATCAATTAACACATTTATGGCATTGCCATGTGTGAGTTACAAGGTGGATGGCGACAGATAATGGCCGTGTCCGAATTCGCCAAATGCACCTTTTGAAGGTTCCCTTCGAAGTACTCCTCAAAGTGTAGTTTGAAGGTTCCGGTCGAGAGTGTGTCCTCCTCAGTGTAGCCGCCATCTTGCTGAAATGGGACAGGCCTACACCACGGACCGCACTTCCACCGCTGTCTTTGAGCGTACGATACGTACATTACGTACGTTATTTCCAATGATTTATTATTTAATAGAAGAAAAGTCAAGATGTCGTCGTCACAGCCGTTTCTTTTTTTAGATTGAATATCAATAGGCAATTATAACGTTCAAGGTGATTTTTTTCTCATTTGTAGCTACTTCATAACTTTAACAAAATATACCTTGTGAAAACGTAATAACAGAGACAGAGGTAACAATATCATTTTCACATTCATAGTCTATAAACCAGAGAACACTGATTAGTTGTACATAAAGTGGGATATTGCAGTTTAACAATTGGGTATTTTGGCCAGTGGCTACACCACTTTATTAACAGTAGAGGGCACTGTTTCCCTTCTATGCCGTGCCAGTTCTTTCCATCTTGTTATTGTGAGGGATTTTCTAGCAGTGCAGCGCTACATAAAGCTAATATCTTGATTTACTAACACGAAAGTAAATGACACATGCCCACGAGGGGCGCAGACCTATGGAATGTACCGGAACACATGAAGATTTTGTGCACGTCTCAGGACTCTCTTCTATCCTTTCCTGAGAGTCCGTTGCTTCATTGTTCACATTACCTGTGTGGAACTCATTAAACTCTTCTGACTTTATGTTTCAGTCTCTTGGTCTTTGACACTTACAATAGAAACGAACATTCTTGCATTATTCTTATTGTAGTAATCATTTCTAATGATAATAATGTCTTCTTATTGTGTAGCAATAACTGCACATTCCTTTATTCCTTTGAATTAGTCGTTACACCTTGGTTTAGTCTGTTGCTCCGGCGACACGCACACAGGTACTGTACGTTTGTTGTCATTTTTGGCGCCAAAGAGACAGAAAAACGGTGTGTCTGGCATTTATTTAGCTAATGTCAATAAAGCCTCATTATAAGCATCATTCAGAAAGTCAGTTTTCTTATTCTGCTCTGTTACTTTATATACAATGTGTTACGTTTTCACAGTTATGTCCAAACATGGAGAAAAAGCTGTGGATATCATAGTCCGCCAAAATGCATTTTAAGTCACTACTCACTGTTTGCCAAATCTAATGTTATAAACGTTGAAGACTGATTATATAAAACTTAATGTCGTCGGCACGGGATCCTGAAAAGGAAGGAGGGGCCGCTGTTACAAAACTTGAACCACGCTCCTGTCAGGTAAGTTTATAAGTTTTGGTTTAGAAATTTAGGACACAATACCAGAGGGAATGAGTCCACGCTTGATACGTACAATATCTGAACTCGTGAGATTCTTCTGGACAGTCAGTGTGACCGGGCTGTTCTGAGATAAAATATTAAATGCTGGAAACTGAGTGAACCAGGATGTTCACATTATAAAGTGTAGAAGAAGTCGTAGCCTTTTACCGGATTTACTAAGCTCCAAACTGATGGGAGAAGCTCTGCAGGTTTATTTGGTTTTATTTGAATGATTCAACCGCAGTCTCGATTCAAAAACTGTACATGTGTGTCTGGTCACTAACATTACATTGTATTTATCAGGCAGATAGGGGTTTGAAGAGAAACAATCCCACATGCTTTTTGATACTGTTCATTTGTTGAACGTTAATTGGCGGCTTATAAATGTTTTAGAAAATAAAATCACAAACTAAAGTTAAATCAGAGGTTTTTGGTGTCTTTATTCCACTGACATGATTTAGCTGCTAACATGCTGACAGGCAACTACATCTGCACATCAATGACAGCACATCATGCTTTCACTGCTTCATTGTAATTTGCCATGAAATATTCAAAAGGTAAATGCACAAATGTTGAACTTGATCCTATTGACTAGACCCAAGAACTCAGTTACAACACAAATCTGCATTTTAACTGTATACCTTTTATCTGCCCCCATCTGTATTAAACATTATTATAGCATGTTTTGATGTCATGTTGTGATGAAACCCAGCAACAGGGATTCCAGAATGTTGTGAGGTCACGTGAATGCAACTTGTAGAATGTTATAATCCTGTGAAGGCGGTCTGTGGTTGCCATGGTAACTATATGATGTCATTCTGAACTTTATGACATCACAAACTGCATTATGCAGTGTGTAAGTGTGGGAGTTGCAAACAGATTCTGCAACACAATACTTTGTTACTGAAATACAGCAGAGAACCAGCTTTAAAAAATAAGAATAAGAAAAGGCTGTTAAACTTAAAGCAGGAAAAGTCATAGAAATGGATCAAAAGGAGGAAACCGCTGACACCTATAAAGGTGAGATGGACATGAACGATAGCTCTGACCTCTCAGAGAAGAACCAAGCCTTGACAGATGAGAATGAATGTTTGAAGAACAAGGTGAAGGTTTTAATGGAGAGAACTTCAGCTCAAGAGGCTTTGGTAAATATGCTTCAGTTGCAAAATTCTGAAGTGAACGCAGAAAACAAAATGCTTGTAGCTGAAAAGAACAAACTGATAAAAAACAACCGGAAACAGCAGGATAAAATAGAAATGCTGACAGGTCAACTGAAGGCTTTAGATTTTAACTGCAAAGACATGGCAGAAACGGTTCAATATCTGAAGAACACTACCATAGACATCAATTTAGCTCATAACTCTCTGGTTCAAAAGAACAAGTCTTCACAACAACAGTTGGAAGAACAGAAAAAAATAATAGAAGCCTGTTTGGATGAGAGCGAGCGGTTAAGAAAGGAGACTTCACTAGCAGAGGAATGTTCAGAGATGCTCAGAGTTCAACTGTTAGCTGCTGAAGAGGCTGCTGAGAAGTCAGACTCTAGGAGCAAGGGGTCAGAACAAACCATCCAGAGCCTTCAGGAGAAAATTAGAACGTTGGAAGACGCACAGTCTCAGAAGATGTGCTGTGATATGCGTGAACTACAGCTGCACTTAGGGGAAAAGCAGGCTGAGGTTGAGCAGATGAGAAGGGAGAATTGTGATTTGAGAAAACTGGAGACAACAGTGATTTGTGATCTTAAGTCTAAACTAGAAACAACAATAGCAACTTTAGCGTCCAAAGAAGCTCTAATAGATGTGCTTCAGTCACTGAACTCTGAAACGGAAGAGCAAAATAAGATTCTCTCTGCTGAAGATGGTACTCTTCAAATTGAGAACCAGTCAAAGCAGGAGGAGATTTTAAGGCTAACAGGCCAACTCTCACACTTAGAGTCTAAATGCAGAGTTTTCACAGAGAAAGTTGAGGGCAGGACCTCTCTGGGTGAAAGGAATCTATGGGGACTTCAAAATGAACGAGAACAGACTCCTTTAGATGATAAATCAATAGAAAATTCCCCCAAAGTGTTGGATGACTGGAAAAAGCAGCTGGTAGAAGCAAAGGCAGAAATGGAGGATGTTAAGGTTATGTGGAAAGGGATCAAAGACAGAACAGAATCAGACAGAAACTTATTTTTGAAAGAACTGGAAAATCTTCAAACTAAACACTTGAATAACATTCAAGTGGATAAATGTTCAAGCTTTTCCATTGAGGAGGATACTCTGTTGTTAGCACTAAATGAAGAAACAAAATATGCAGAACCAGACCCGACCAATGACCTCCTGGCCAAGGTGAAGGAGATAGAAGCTCAGATTGTCGAATATACAAATAAGGGACATCAAATTAAGAAAGAATATAATTCGTTAAAATCACTGGCGAAAGATTTCCAGGAGCAATTAGAAGAGGCACACGTGACCATCTGTAAACATGAGGAGTCCATTAAGAAGCTAAACTTTGAAATAGTTACTCTAAGGTACAAAAATAGTACTCTCACGGACGAGGTGGTCATGCAACAGGTTGTGAATGCTGAGCTTGAAGGCAAACAAAAGTCTCTGATAGCCTCTAATAAACTAAAATCAGAGGTAGTACAGCTAAAGCACCAAATTGAAGAAGCAAAGGTCGCTCTCTGGGAAAGAGAGGAGCTCATTGAGAAGCACCAGACAAAAATTCATGATTTGGAGAGCCTGGTTCAGGAGCTTTTCACAAACTTAAATGATCGCAAGCAAACAATTGTGGAGCAGAGACAACAACTGGGTGTCTTTGCTGAGGAGGAGATATTTCGAAACAAAGCAGCAGAGCTTCTAATTTCAGCTACAGACAAGGAAGAGGTTTTTTCAAATGCAGATTTAACGAAAACCCACCTGCTGGCAATGGAAAAACTTAAGAAAGAACAAAACCGTTTGAGAGACCAAAATAAGATTCTGTCAGCTCAGGTGGAGGAGCTGAAAGCAGTAAATGCTCAGCTTCAAAGTCAAAATGTAAGAGTCAGCAGACAAACACAGACTGATAGTCGTTCAGTGGACACCACTGAAGTGAGCCAAGTTGTGTCTACATCTCCAAGCTTTTTCTTTAGTGGAGCCAAATCTGTAGCAAAGGACATTATGTACTATGCTGGAGTGGGTTTGTCCGCCTACTTGGGCCACGTGTTAAGTTGTAAACCTAGTAACGCAATGCATGAGTGTCATCCAAACTTTGAGGGGAAGTGTGGTTTGTTTAACAACATACAGCCTCCTTACTTCTAAAACACACACACTGACACATACACACAGGGTGGACAGAGGAGCAGTCGGTGAAGTGTCTTTGTCCTAATGTCCTTCATCCACCTGTCGTGATCATTTAGTCTAAAAGGACTAGAACAGTACGGTATTAATAGAGTGTATTAGTGCCGTACTGGGAGGGTTCTTTCTAACTTTCTGACGGACCCGGTCTCCAACATGGCCTTCCGCCTCGCCCTGAATGTCGGAGTCAAGAAGTGGCGGTCCCTCCTGGGGGAAGGCGCTCCGCGGTTGCTAGGACACAGGAGTCTGTGCACGGTGCGACGGGGCCACGAAGGGGCGACGGGGCCACTTCGTGAAGACAGTCTGCTACGATGAGTGCATGGGCTTCACCCTTATTTTTATAAAAATAAAAATAATAATATTTTTAGCAAAAACAATATATCCGATAACATTACAAACACATATTATATGTTTTTTGAAAGTTCTCGACCGAAGTCAATGGGAGGTCAATGGCGTCCGGGGTCCACCATTGACCTCCCATTGACTTCCATTCATTTTAGCAGTAATAAGTAAGTGTGTGAAGACAGTCTGCAACAATGAGTGCATGCACTCATCTTTGCGGAATATGGGTTAGAAGTTTTACATTGTTATCTATGAGTTTTTAACCAATGCTATATCGATATCATGGCAGTCTGTGGATAATTTATTTTTACATTTTTTTGTTTTTGTTTGTTGGTTGCTAAGAGAAAATATGAATATGATCTGTGTCATAATATGGAAACTGCAGAACTTCCATATTACTATCATTATTGATATTATTGGGGACACTAACAGGAAGAGAAAACCTAATATCATGTGATGATACTGAAATATGTTCTGGGGTTTTTCTTAAAGAAATACAGGATATATACATGTTTTTTTCTAAAATATTAAAGCATAGAGGGAAAAAATCTCAACCTGTCCCTTGGTTAAATTCAAATTGCCTTAAGCTTATGAAGAGCAGAGACCAATTGTTAAAAAAGTTTATCCAATCTAAATTGACCACAGACAGATTAATCTATACAACAATGAGAAATAGGGTAATAGTAGAAATGAGAAGGGCAAAAGCAAAATTTTTTATTGCAATTATGGAAAACGCTAATGGTAATGGAACACTAATCTGGCAGAATATTAATAAACTTCTAGTGAAGCAGAAAGGGAAAAATTGTGATTTAGAACTAAAGATCAGGGGTGAGCTTGTTAAAGATCCTGCTCTATTAGCAGAAGAGCTTAACTCTTTCTTTATACGGTCTGTGGAAGAAGTAGCAGCATGTTTTTCTACACCTGATTTATTATGTGTCTCTACAACAAACCAAGAAATATTTCAATTAAAGCAAATATCAGTGACTGAAGTTATAAATATTATTAGCGCTATGAAAAACTCCAAAGCCAAGGATCACCTGGGTTTTGATGCTGGATTCTTGAAATCACACAAAATGGCTCTAGCAAGTCCAATCGCACATCTAATTAATTTATCTGTGAAACATTCCATTGTACCACAGACCTGGAAGATGGCTATTGTAACACCGATTTTTAAAGCTGGTGATAAAAATAATATAAATAACTATAGGCCAATCAGTATATTGCCAGTGTTTTCCAAAGTACTTGAAAAATGGGTTGCAAAGCAGTTAATTGAACATCTCAACAGTGGCTCAACTCCTTTGCATCCCATGCAATTCGGCTTTCGTCAACATCATTCTACTGAGTCTGCAATAATAACGTTTCAAGAAAAAGTCAAAAGTAAATTGGATAAAAATAATTACGTAGGAGCAGTATTTTTAGACCTGAGAAAAGCCTTTGATGTTGTGAATCATACTGTACTTCTGTCAAAGTTGTACTATTTTAATTTTTCTGACTCTGCCTTAAAATGGATGGCTTCATACTTGTCTAATAGGAAACAGTGTACTGTGGTCAATGGAGTGAAATCGTCTTTTGTAGACTGTCCACTAGGGGTCCCCCAGGGATCGATTCTGGGGCCCATTTTATTTTCTCTTTTCATTAATGATTTGCCAGATGTTTGTGAGGATGTGGACATACAGTTATATGCTGATGATGCAGTGATCTATACAAGTGCAAAATCGCCAGAAGAAGCAGCTCAAACTCTCTCATCAGCACTAAGACATATTCAGAGTTGGCTTACCAGATCCTGCCTTCTCCTAAATACGCAGAAAACAGTCTGCATGATCTTTTCCAAAAAAGTTATGAACATCAGTCGTTCTAATGTTTTTTTGGAGATCATGAACTTAAACTAGTAACAGAATTTAAATATCTGGGTGTGCTGTTGGATTCCACACTGTCCTTTAAAAAACATGTTAAAATGATATCTCAAAGACTTAATTTTAACATCTCTAATTTTAATCAAATAAGAAGAGCTCTGACTGATGAAGCTGCTATGATGTTTCTGCACTGTATGATCTTTTCCCATGTAAGCTATTGCATAACAAGCTGGTCTCTTACAGGTGTGACAATCCTAAAACCAATAGAAGCTTTATATAAAAAAGCTTTGAAAATTCTAGACAAAAAACCTTTCACTTACCATCATTGTAATATCCTTTCAAAATATAACTTGTTGAACTTTGAAAACTTTATTAAATTTAAAAATGCCTGTCTAATATACAAGTGCTTACATGGGCTGGCACCACCGCCTCTAAAAGAACACATTAAATACAAAACTGCATCACGAACAACCAGAGCCACAAGCAGGGGTGACTGTGAGGTTCCTGTGAGAAGAACTACTTTTGGTCAAAATGTTCTGTCATTTAAAGGTTGTGTACAGTGGAACAGTCTTCCCACTTTTGTAAGGGAGGCACCCACTTTTACTACATTTAAAAGGTATTTAAAGGAGTGGCTTAGATCAACACAAACATGTGAACACAATTCATAGTTACTCAGTTTTAGCTTTACATAAAATACTCGACTTATAGGACTTGTACAATACACCTTGCACTTTAGGTTATGTGCAATACACTTTGCACTTTAGAACTTGTGCAATACACCTAGCACTTTAGAACTCGTGCAATACACTTAGCACTTTAGAACTCGTGCAATACACTTAGCACTTTACAACTTGTGCAATACACTTAGCACTTTAGAATTCGTGCAATACACTTAGCACTTTAGAACTCGTGCAATACACTTAGCACTTTAGAACTCGTGCAATAAACACAGCACTTTAGGACTTGTGCAATACACACAGCACTTTAAAAGTTGTAGTAACCCTCCTGAGTTTATGTTTTTGACTTGGCTTCTGTCCTTTTTCTGTATTTGACTGTATTTTGTGTATGTGGTATTTTATGTTAAATGTGACCATCAACCTGTCCAGGGACAACAGATGGAAACTAGCCTGTGGCTAAAATCTGGCATATTTACATATGTATCTTATGTTCATTAATATGCACTGTCCCTTTTCTAAATAAATAAATAAAAAATAAAAATAAAACATAAAGTACTACATGTCCAGGAAACCCAAAATTACAACAGTTTCAAGAGTAAATGTAGTTTAATATAGTGATGGGACTTTTAATTCCTTAGTGGGATCCGAGTCTTTTGGATTCATTCTGTTCAAAGAGCTGTTCAAAAGACTGGCTCTTTACCATTTAATTATATGACCGAAGTCAAAGTGAGAAGTACTTTATCTAAAAACTGTAATGTCATCAATATGACACCAAGGTAAACCACTGAAGAAGGACCAGGACCACAGGGGACGTTTTGCTGCTTTATTTCCTTCTCCAAATGGTAAAAACTGTAAAAGTACAATAACATGCTCTTAGCAAAATGAGCACAATATGACACGAAAATAAAGTGCATTCATCATTTATCAAACTTCACATTTCTCCTAAATAATACAAAAATATAGCTATCTAGACATCAATTAACACATTTACGGCATTGCCATGTGTGAGTTACAAGGTGGATGGCGACAGATAATGGCCGTGTCCGAATTTGCCAAATGCACCTTTTGAAGGTTCCCTTCGAAGTACTCCTCAAAGTGTAGTTTGAAGGTTCCGGTCGAGAGTGTGTCCTCCTCAGTGTAGCCGCCATCTTGCTGAAATGGGACAGGCCTACACCACGGACCGCACTTCCACCGCTGTCTTTGAGCGTACGATACGTACATTACGTACGTTATTTCCAATGATTTATTATTTAATAGAAGAAAAGTCAAGATGTCGTCGTCACAGCCGTTTCTTTTTTTTAGATTGAATATCAATAGGCAATTATAACGTTCAAGGTGATTTTTTTCTCATTTGTAGCTACTTCATAACTTTAACAAAATATACCTTGTGAAAACGTAATAACAGAGACAGAGGTAACAATATCATTTTCACATTCATAGTCTATAAACCAGAGAACACTGATTAGTTGTACATAAAGTGGGATATTGCAGTTTAACAATTGGGTATTTTGGCCAGTGGCTACACCACTTTATTAACAGTAGAGGGCACTGTTTCCCTTCTATGCCGTGCCAGTTCTTTCCATCTTGTTATTGTGAGGGATTTTCTAGCAGTGCAGCGCTACATAAAGCTAATATCTTGATTTACTAACACGAAAGTAAATGACACAGTGCCCACGAGGGGCGCAGACCTATGGAATGTACCGGAACACATGAAGATTTTGTGCACGTCTCAGGACTCTCTTCTATCCTTTCCTGAGAGTCCGTTGCTTCATTGTTCACATTACCTGTGTGGAACTCATTAAACTCTTCTGACTTTATGTTTCAGTCTCTTGGTCTTTGACACTTACAATAGAAACGAACATTCTTGCATTATTCTTATTGTAGTAATCATTTCTAATGATAATAATGTCTTCTTATTGTGTAGCAATAACTGCACATTCCTTTATTCCTTTGAATTAGTCGTTACACCTTGGTTTAGTCTGTTGCTCCGGCGACACGCACACAGGTACTGTACGTTTGTTGTCATTTTTCGCGCCAAAGAGACAGAAAAACGGTGTGTCTGGCATTTATTTAGCTAATGTCAATAAAGCCTCATTATAAGCATCATTCAGAAAGTCAGTTTTCTTATTCTGCTCTGTTACTTTATATACAATGTGTTACGTTTTCACAGTTATGTCCAAACATGGAGAAAAAGCTGTGGATATCATAGTCCGCCAAAATGCATTTTAAGTCACTACTCACTGTTTGCCAAATCTAATGTTATAAACGTTGAAGACTGATTATATAAAACTTAATGTCGTCGGCACGGGATCCTGAAAAGGAAGGAGGGGCCGCTGTTACAAAACTTGAACCACGCTCCTGTCAGGTAAGTTTATAAGTTTTGGTTTAGAAATTTAGGACACAATACCAGAGGGAATGAGTCCACGCTTGATACGTACAATATCTGAACTCGTGAGATTCTTCTGGACAGTCAGTGTGACCGGGCTGTTCTGAGATAAAATATTAAATGCTGGAAACTGAGTGAACCAGGATGTTCACATTATAAAGTGTAGAAGAAGTCGTAGCCTTTTACCGGATTTACTAAGCTCCAAACTGATGGGAGAAGCTCTGCAGGTTTATTTGGTTTTATTTGAATGATTCAACCGCAGTCTCGATTCAAAAACTGTACATGTGTGTCTGGTCACTAACATTACATTGTATTTATCAGGCAGATAGGGGTTTGAAGAGAAACAATCCCACATGCTTTTTGATACTGTTCATTTGTTGAACGTTAATTGGCGGCTTATAAATGTTTTAGAAAATAAAATCACAAACTAAAGTTAAATCAGAGGTTTTTGGTGTCTTTATTCCACTGACATGATTTAGCTGCTAACATGCTGACAGGCAACTACATCTGCACATCAATGACAGCACATCATGCTTTCACTGCTTCATTGTAATTTGCCATGAAATATTCAAAAGGTAAATGCACAAATGTTGAACTTGATCCTATTGACTAGACCCAAGAACTCAGTTACAACACAAATCTGCATTTTAACTGTATACCTTTTATCTGCCCCCATCTGTATTAAACATTATTATAGCATGTTTTGATGTCATGTTGTGATGAAACCCAGCAACAGGGATTCCAGAATGTTGTGAGGTCACGTGAATGCAACTTGTAGAATGTTATAATCCTGTGAAGGCGGTCTGTGGTTGCCATGGTAACTATATGATGTCATTCTGAACTTTATGACATCACAAACTGCATTATGCAGTGTGTAAGTGTGGGAGTTGCAAACAGATTCTGCAACACAATACTTTGTTACTGAAATACAGCAGAGAACCAGCTTTAAAAAATAAGAATAAGAAAAGGCTGTTAAACTTAAAGCAGGAAAAGTCATAGAAATGGATCAAAAGGAGGAAACCGCTGACACCTATAAAGGTGAGATGGACATGAACGATAGCTCTGACCTCTCAGAGAAGAACCAAGCCTTGACAGATGAGAATGAATGTTTGAAGAACAAGGTGAAGGTTTTAATGGAGAGAACTTCAGCTCAAGAGGCTTTGGTAAATATGCTTCAGTTGCAAAATTCTGAAGTGAACGCAGAAAACAAAATGCTTGTAGCTGAAAAGAACAAACTGATAAAAAACAACCGGAAACAGCAGGATAAAATAGAAATGCTGACAGGTCAACTGAAGGCTTTAGATTTTAACTGCAAAGACATGGCAGAAACGGTTCAATATCTGAAGAACACTACCATAGACATCAATTTAGCTCATAACTCTCTGGTTCAAAAGAACAAGTCTTCACAACAACAGTTGGAAGAACAGAAAAAAATAATAGAAGCCTGTTTGGATGAGAGCGAGCGGTTAAGAAAGGAGACTTCACTAGCAGAGGAATGTTCAGAGATGCTCAGAGTTCAACTGTTAGCTGCTGAAGAGGCTGCTGAGAAGTCAGACTCTAGGAGCAAGGGGTCAGAACAAACCATCCAGAGCCTTCAGGAGAAAATTAGAACGTTGGAAGACGCACAGTCTCAGAAGATGTGCTGTGATATGCGTGAACTACAGCTGCACTTAGGGGAAAAGCAGACTGAGGTTGAGCAGATGAGAAGGGAGAATTGTGATTTGAGAAAACTGGAGACAACAGTGATTTGTGATCTTAAGTCTAAACAAGAAACAACAATAGCAACTTTAGCGTCCAAAGAAGCTCTAATAGATGTGCTTCAGTCACTGAAATCTGAAACGGAAGAGCAAAATAAGATTCTCTCTGCTGAAGATGGTACTCTTCAAATTGAGAACCAGTCAAAGCAGGAGGAGATTTTAAGGCTAACAGGCCAACTCTCACACTTAGAGTCTAAATGCAGAGTTTTCACAGAGAAAGTTGAGGGCAGGACCTCTCTGGGTGAAAGGAATCTATGGGGACTTCAAAATGAACGAGAACAGACTCCTTTAGATGATAAATCAATAGAAAATTCCCCCAAAGTGTTGGATGACTGGAAAAAGCAGCTGGTAGAAGCAAAGGCAGAAATGGAGGATGTTAAGGTTATGTGGAAAGGGATCAAAGATAGAACAGAATCAGACAGAAACTTATTTTTGAAAGAACTGGAAAATCTTCAAACTAAACACTTGAATAACATTCAAGTGGATAAATGTTCAAGCTTTTCCATTGAGGAGGATACTCTGTTGTTAGCACTAAATGAAGAAACAAAATATGCAGAACCAGACCCGACCAATGACCTCCTGGCCAAGGTGAAGGAGATAGAAGCTCAGATTGTCGAATATACAAATAAGGGACATCAAATTAAGAAAGAATATAATTCGTTAAAATCACTGGCGAAAGATTTCCAGGAGCAATTAGAAGAGGCACACGTGACCATCTGTAAACATGAGGAGTCCATTAAGAAGCTAAACTTTGAAATAGTTACTCTAAGGTACAAAAATAGTACTCTCACGGACGAGGTGGTCATGCAACAGGTTGTGAATGCTGAGCTTGAAGGCAAACAAAAGTCTCTGATAGCCTCTAATAAACTAAAATCAGAGGTAGTACAGCTAAAGCACCAAATTGAAGAAGCAAAGGTCGCTCTCTGGGAAAGAGAGGAGCTCATTGAGAAGCACCAGACAAAAATTCATGATTTGGAGAGCCTGGTTCAGGAGCTTTTCACAAACTTAAATGATCGCAGGCAAACAATTGTGGAGCAGAGACAACAACTGGGTGTCTTTGCTGAGGAGGAGATATTTCGAAACAAAGCAGCAGAGCTTCTAATTTCAGCTACAGACAAGGAAGAGGTTTTTTCAAATGCAGATTTAACGAAAACCCACCTGCTGGTAATGGAAAAACTTAAGAAAGAACAAAACCGTTTGAGAGACCAAAATAAGATTCTGTCAGCTCAGGTGGAGGAGCTGAAAGCAGTAAATGCTCAGCTTCAAAGTCAAAATGTAAGAGTCAGCAGACAAACACAGACTGATAGTCGTTCAGTGGACACCACTGAAGTGAGCCAAGTTGTGTCTACATCTCCAAGCTTTTTCTTTAGTGGAGCCAAATCTGTAGCAAAGGACATTATGTACTATGCTGGAGTGGGTTTGTCCGCCTACTTGGGCCACGTGTTAAGTTGTAAACCTAGTAACGCAATGCATGAGTGTCATCCAAACTTTGAGGGGAAGTGTGGTTTGTTTAACAACATACAGCCTCCTTACTTCTAAAACACACACACTGACACATACACACAGGGTGGACAGAGGAGCAGTCGGTGAAGTGTCTTTGTCCTAATGTCCTTCATCCACCTGTCGTGATCATTTAGTCTAAAAGGACTAGAACAGTACGGTATTAATAGAGTGTATTAGTGCCGTACTGGGAGGGTTCTTTCTAACTTTCTGACGGACCCGGTCTCCAACATGGCCTTCCGCCTCGCCCTGAATGTCGGAGTCAAGAAGTGGCGGTCCCTCCTGGGGGAAGGCGCTCTGCGGTTGCTAGGACACAGGAGTCTGTGCACGGTGCGAAGGGGCGACGGGGCCACTTCGTGAAGACAGTCTGCTACGATGAGTGCATGGGCTTCACCCTTATTTTTATAAAAATAAAAATAATAATATTTTTAGCAAAAACAATATATCCGATAACATTACAAACACATATTATATGTTTTTTGAAAGTTCTCGACCGAAGTCAATGGGAGGTCAATGGCGTCCGGGGTCCACCATTGACCTCCCATTGACTTCCATTCATTTTAGCAGTAATAAGTAAGTGTGTGAAGACAGTCTGCAACAATGAGTGCATGCACTCATCTTTGCGGAATATGGGTTAGAAGTTTTACATTGTTATCTATGAGTTTTTAACCAATGCTATATCGATATCATGACAGTCTGTGGATAATTTATTTTTACATTTTTTAGTTTTTGTTTGTTGGTTGCTAAGAGAAAATATGAATATGATCTGTGTCATAATATGGAAACTGCAGAACTTCCACATTACTATCATTATTGATATTATTGGGGACACTTAACAGGAAGAGAACACATAAAGTACTACATGTCCAGGAAACCCAAAATTACAACAGTTTCAAGAGTAAATGTAGTTTAATATAGTGATGGGACTTTTAATTCCTTAGTGGGATCCGAGTCTTTTGGATTCATTCTGTTCAAAGAGCTGTTCAAAAGACTGGCTCTTTACCATTTAATTATATGACCGAAGTCAAAATGAGAAGTACTTTATCTAAAAACTGTAATGTCATCAATATGACACCAAGGTAAACCACTGAAGAAGGACCAGGACCACAGGGGACGTTTTGCTGCTTTATTTCCTTCTCCAAATGGTAAAAACTGTAAAAGTACAATAACATGCTCTTAGCAAAATGAGCAGAATATGACACGAAAATAAAGTGCATTCATCATTTATCAAACTTCACATTTCTCCTAAATAATACAAAAATATAGCTATCTAGACATCAATTAACACATTTACGGCATTGCCATGTGTGAGTTACAAGGTGGATGGCGACAGATAATGGCCGTGTCCGAATTCGCCAAATGCACCTTTTGAAGGTTCCCTTCGAAGTACTCCTCAAAGTGTAGTTTGAAGGTTCCGGTCGAGAGTGTGTCCTCCTCAGTGTAGCCGCCATCTTGCTGAAATGGGACAGGCCTACACCACGGATCGCACTTCCACCGCTGTCTTTGAGCGTACGATACGTACATTACGTACGTTATTTCCAATGATTTATTATTTAATAGAAGAAAAGTCAAGATGTCGTCGTCACAGCCGTTTCTTTTTTTTTAGATTGAATATCAATAGGCAATTATAACGTTCAAGGTGATTTTTTTCTCATTTGTAGCTACTTCATAACTTTAACAAAATATACCTTGTGAAAACGTAATAACAGAGACAGAGGTAACAATATCATTTTCACATTCATAGTCTATAAACCAGAGAACACTGATTAGTTGTACATAAAGTGGGATATTGCAGTTTAACAATTGGGTATTTTGGCCAGTGGCTACACCACTTTATTAACAGTAGAGGGCACTGTTTCCCTTCTATGCCGTGCCAGTTCTTTCCATCTTGTTATTGTGAGGGATTTTCTAGCAGTGCAGCGCTACATAAAGCTAATATCTTGATTTACTAACACGAAAGTAAATGACACGTGCCCACGAGGGGCGCAGACCTATGGAATGTACCGGAACACATGAAGATTTTGTGCACGTCTCAGGACTCTCTTCTATCCTTTCCTGAGAGTCCGTTGCTTCATTGTTCACATTACCTGTGTGGAACTCATTAAACTCTTCTGACTTTATGTTTCAGTCTCTTGGTCTTTGACACTTACAATAGAAACGAACATTCTTGCATTATTCTTATTGTAGTAATCATTTCTAATGATAATAATGTCTTCTTATTGTGTAGCAATAACTGCACATTCCTTTATTCCTTTGAATTAGTCGTTACACCTTGGTTTAGTCTGTTGCTCCGGCGACACGCACACAGGTACTGTACGTTTGTTGTCATTTTTCGCGCCAAAGAGACAGAAAAAACGGTGTGTCTGGCATTTATTTAGCTAATGTCAATAAAGCCTCATTATATGCATCATTCAGAAAGTCAGTTTTCTTATTCTGCTCTGTTACTTTATATACAATGTGTTACGTTTTCACAGTTATGTCCAAACATGGAGAAAAAGCTGTGGATATCATAGTCTGCCAAAATGCATTTTAAGTCACTACTCACTGTTTGCCAAATCTAATGTTATAAACGTTGAAGACTGATTATATAAAACTTAATGTCGTCGGCACGGGATCCTGAAAAGGAAGGAGGGGCCGCTGTTACAAAACTTGAACCACGCTCCTGTCAGGTAAGTTTATAAGTTTTGGTTTAGAAATTTAGGACACAATACCAGAGGGAATGAGTCCACGCTTGATACGTACAATATCTGAACTCGTGAGATTCTTCTGGACAGTCAGTGTGACCGGGCTGTTCTGAGATAAAATATTAAATGCTGGAAACTGAGTGAACCAGGATGTTCACATTATAAAGTGTAGAAGAAGTCGTAGCCTTTTACCGGATTTACTAAGCTCCAAACTGATGGGAGAAGCTCTGCAGGTTTATTTGGTTTTATTTGAATGATTCAACCGCAGTCTCGATTCAAAAACTGTACATGTGTGTCTGGTCACTAACATTACATTGTATTTATCAGGCAGATAGGGGTTTGAAGAGAAACAATCCCACATGCTTTTTGATACTGTTCATTTGTTGAACGTTAATTGGCGGCTTATAAATGTTTTAGAAAATAAAATCACAAACTAAAGTTAAATCAGAGGTTTTTGGTGTCTTTATTCCACTGACATGATTTAGCTGCTAACATGCTGACAGGCAACTACATCTGCACATCAATGACAGCACATCATGCTTTCACTGCTTCATTGTAATTTGCCATGAAATATTCAAAAGGTAAATGCACAAATGTTGAACTTGATCCTATTGACTAGACCCAAGAACTCAGTTACAACACAAATCTGCATTTTAACTGTATACCTTTTATCTGCCCCCATCTGTATTAAACATTATTATAGCATGTTTTGATGTCATGTTGTGATGAAACCCAGCAACAGGGATTCCAGAATGTTGTGAGGTCACGTGAATGCAACTTGTAGAATGTTATAATCCTGTGAAGGCGGTCTGTGGTTGCCATGGTAACTATATGATGTCATTCTGAACTTTATGACATCACAAACTGCATTATGCAGTGTGTAAGTGTGGGAGTTGCAAACAGATTCTGCAACACAATACTTTGTTACTGAAATACAGCAGAGAACCAGCTTTAAAAAATAAGAATAAGAAAAGGCTGTTAAACTTAAAGCAGGAAAAGTCATAGAAATGGATCAAAAGGAGGAAACCGCTGACACCTATAAAGGTGAGATGGACATGAACGATAGCTCTGACCTCTCAGAGAAGAACCAAGCCTTGACAGATGAGAATGAATGTTTGAAGAACAAGGTGAAGGTTTTAATGGAGAGAACTTCAGCTCAAGAGGCTTTGGTAAATATGCTTCAGTTGCAAAATTCTGAAGTGAACGCAGAAAACAAAATGCTTGTAGCTGAAAAGAACAAACTGATAAAAAACAACCGGAAACAGCAGGATAAAATAGAAATGCTGACAGGTCAACTGAAGGCTTTAGATTTTAACTGCAAAGACATGGCCGAAACGGTTCAATATCTGAAGAACACTACCATAGACATCAATTTAGCTCATAACTCTCTGGTTCAAAAGAACAAGTCTTCACAACAACAGTTGGAAGAACAGAAAAAAATAATAGAAGCCTGTTTGGATGAGAGCGAGCGGTTAAGAAAGGAGACTTCACTAGCAGAGGAATGTTCAGAGATGCTCAGAGTTCAACTGTTAGCTGCTGAAGAGGCTGCTGAGAAGTCAGACTCTAGGAGCAAAGGGTCAGAACAAACCATCCAGAGCCTTCAGGAGAAAATTAGAACGTTGGAAGACGCACAGTCTCAGAAGATGTGCTGTGATATGCGTGAACTACAGCTGCACTTAGGGGAAAAGCAGGCTGAGGTTGAGCAGATGAGAAGGGAGAATTGTGATTTGAG
>NC_047138.1:19343184-19438762 GCF_009829125.3 Periophthalmus magnuspinnatus | reverse complement strand
TTTTTGTTCCGTATGATGAGAGGAATATATGTACCAAATTTCAATGGTCTACAACAAAGTAATAATTTTTCATCCCAGTTATCCAAAACCCATGTATTTCAATGAGAAATGTCAGACGTTGCCATGGCAACACCTTTGAAAATAGAGGTATGTGTCACTGACTTTTTTGTTCAGTATAGCAATAGGGATGTCCATGCCAAATTTCAAATGTTTATGTCGAAGTAATTTTTTTGGTCCAATTCAAAAGTTCAAGGGGGCGCTGTGGAGCAATTTATTGTCTGGCCTGTGTAAATTGTATATCTATGTGTTCAGATCAACAGTTTGAATAAAAAGTATATTCCTGCCGGGACATAGGACACTAACTGTGTGAGTTACATGCATTTAAAACCTGTAAAAAACGTCTTTTTTCTTTGCAGGCTGGCCACACCCACATTTTCATACGTTAATTTTTTTGAACATTAAAAT
Source organism: Periophthalmus magnuspinnatus (assembly GCF_009829125.3). Taxonomy (NCBI): domain Eukaryota; kingdom Metazoa; phylum Chordata; class Actinopteri; order Gobiiformes; family Gobiidae; genus Periophthalmus; species Periophthalmus magnuspinnatus. The sequence continues at coordinate 19,438,297 of NC_047138.1, read as the reverse complement.
AAATTTTTTTTCACCAATCTTGAAGTTTGGGTCCAATAAAATTGACTTTTCGTTAACGTTCAGGGGGTCAAAAGTGGACTTCAAAGTCGCGACCAAAATAATAATAATAATAATAATAATGGAAAGCATTTTTCCACCCATTATTTTTCTCCTAAACCATAACAGCTACAGTCATGTGACTTTCTCACATTGTGCCCCATCACAAATAAGGCCCCTGTGATTTTTTTCACACGTCCACGATCAAAGCGTTTGTCTTCTACGAATTTTGAAAATGAAATTTGAAGAGGGCGCTAGAGAGCCATTTTGTGAGAGAGTGCCTTGATTTGCATATCATTGCGTTAAGCTTACAAATGTGCATAAACGCTGTATTAGCGTTTTCCCCACAAAAAATGTGTGAAAGAGAAATATTTTTTTGAAATATTCCAAAAACTGCGATTTAGTTGAAAATTCACCCTGACCACACCCAAAGTCATAATCAAAATGTAACTGATAATCTTTAATCACACATGGGTTTAGTGGGATTTGGCCAAATTTGACGTGTTTGTGATGAAAACTGTGCGAGAAAATGTCCTGAATGCGAGGGTGTGCACTTTTGTCGTTCACGGGTTTGATCCAATATGGCCGACTTCCTGTACATTTTAGGGCGGGGCCACAATATCATTTTTGTCATGTCCGACATGTTACTATATTTTGATGTGAGTTTCAGATTTTTACGTCGACTTTTTTCCGAGTCGGGCTCCCATTGGCCCCATGAAAATCAAAGTTTGAGGTGGCGCTACCGAGTCATCTTTCGTTATTTTTTCTCGGGGTCTTTTGTGACAATTAGAGCTCGTCGAGTTCTAATTTTTGACACCACTCACTGCCATGTCGGGGCGTGTTTACTACTTGATTTTTGCCATTTTCCACGCTCCGGACGCGGTTTTAATGAGTCCCTCGCCGGGACGGAGTCCCAGGCTCGGGCCTAATAATGGAAATTTTTTTCCACCCATTATTTTTCTCCTAAACCATAACAGCTACAGTCATGTGACTTTCTCACATTGTGCCCCATCACAAATAAGGCCCCTGTGATTTTTTTCACACGTCCACGACAAATCGATTGTCTTCTACGAATTTTTGAAAATGAAATTTGAAGAGGGCGCTAGAGAGCCATTTTGTGAGAGAGTGCCTTGATTTGCATATCATTGCGTTCAGCTCACAAATGTGCATAAACGCTGTATTAGCGTTTTCCCAACAAAAAATGTGTGAAAGAAAAATATTTTTTTGAAATATTCAAAAATTTGCGATTTTGTTGAAAATTCACCCTGACCACACCCAAAGTCATAATCAAAATGTAATTGATTAATCTTTAATCACACATGGGTTTAGAGGGATTTGGCCAAATTTGATGTGTTTGTGATGAAAACTGGGCGAGAAAATGTCCTGAATGTGAGGGTGTGCACTTTTGTCGTTCCCGGGTTTGATCCAATATGGCCGACGTCCTGTACATTTTAGGGCGGGGCCATAATATCATTTTTGTCATGTCCCGACATGTACTATTTTTTGATGTGAGTTTCGGATTTTTACGTCGACTTTTTTCCGAGTCGGGCTCCCATTGGCCCCATGAAAATCAAAGTTTGAGGTGGCGCTACCGAGTCATCTTTCGATTATTTTTTCTTGGGGTCTTTTGTGACAATTAGAGCTCGTCGAGTTCTAATTTTTGACACCACTCACTGCCATGTCGGGGCGTGTTTACTACTTGATTTTTGCCATTTTCCGGGTTTCGGACGCGGTTTTAATGAGTCCCTCGCCGGGACGGAGTCCCAGGCTCGGGCCTAATAATGGAAATTTTTTTCCACCCATTATTTTTCTCCTAAACCATAACAGCTACAGTCATGTGACTTTCTCACATTGTGCCCAATCACAAATATGGCCCCTGTGAATTTTTTCACACGTCCACGACAAATCGATTGTCTTCTACGAATTTTTGAAAATGAAATTTGAAGAGGGCGCTAGAGAGCCATTTTGTGAGAGAGTGCCTTGATTTGCATATCATTGCGTTCAGCTCACAAATGTGCATAAACGCTGTATTAGCGTTTTCCCAACAAAAAATGTGTGAAAGAGAAATATTTTTTTGAAATATTCCAAAATTTGCGATTTTGTTGAAAATTCACCCTGACCACACCCAAAGTCATAATCAAAATGTAATTGTTAATCTTTAATCACACATGGGTTTAGTGGGATTTGGCCAAATTTGAAGTGTTTGTGATGAAAACTGTGCGAGAAAATGTCCTGAATGCGAGGGTGTGCACTTTTGTCGTTCCCGGGTTTGATCCAATATGGCCGACTTCCTGTACATTTTAGGGCGGGGCCATAATATCATTTTTGTCATGTCCCGACATGTTCTATTTTTTGATGTGAGTTTCGGATTTTTACGTCGACTTTTTTCCGAGTCGGGCTCCCATTGGCCCCATGAAAATCAAAGTTTGAGGTGGCGCTACCGAGTCGTCTTTCGATATTTTTTCTCGGGGTCTTTTGTGACAATTAGAGCTCGTCGAGTTCTAATTTTTGACACCACTCACTGCCATGTCGGGGCGTGTTTACTACTTGATTTTTGCCATTTTCCACGCTCCGGACGCGGTTTTAATGAGTCCCTCGCCGGGACGGAGTCCCAGGCTCGGGCCTAATAATAGTTGCCGATAGAGGTATGTTGTCATTGGCTTTTTTGTTCAGTATGATGAGAGGAATATGTGTAGCAAATTTCAATGGTCTATGACAAAGTAATTATTTTTCATCCCAGTTAACCAAAACCCATGTATTTCAATGAGAAAAGTCAGACGTTGCCATGGCAACACCTTTGAAATTAGAGATATGTTCTTATTGACTTTTTTGTTCAGTTTGCCAAGCCAAATGTCCATGTCGAATTTCAAATGTTTACGCCAAAGTAATTTCTTTGGTCCAATTCAAAAGTTCAAGGGGGCGCTGTGGAGCAAAAAAAATTCTGACATATGCAAATTGTATATCATTTCGTGCAGATCAAGATTTTAATCAAAATGTATATTAATGCCGGGAAATAGGACACTGCATGTGTGAGTTATGCACATTTAATACTTCAAAATATTGCTTTTTTCTTTGCAGGCTGGCCACACCCACATTTTATGACTGTAGAAAAATCAAGAAGAGTTCCTATAATCCCACATGGGTCTAGTTCATTTTGACCAATTTGCAATGTTTCTTGAATGAAAATCCAAGGCGCAAAAAATCCAAATGTGAGAGGTAAAATTTTGAAAAATGGGGTTCCGCCCACAATGGCCGACTTCCTGTAGGGTTTAGGGTGGGGTCATAATATAATTTTTTACTTGTCTTGACATGTTCTATGTTTGTACCAAATTTCATTTGTCTACGATGAAAAAGGTCTCTCATTGCCGTAATGTATTTCAAATTTTGAGGTGGCGCTATTGAGTCATTTTGATACGTAAATTTTTTTGAACATCAAAACACAACATTTTTTGCTAATGTTGAATTTTAGGCCATAGTTTGATGAGTGTAGAGCATCTATTTAGTCTACAACAAAGTCTAGTACTCTAAACCCCATTCATTTCAATGACACATTTATTATGTTACCACGGCAACATAGTTGAAAATAGAGGTATATTGTCATTGGCTTTTTTGTTCAGTTTGCCAAGCCAAATGTCCATGTCGAAATTCAAATGTTTACGTCAAAGTAATTTTTTTTAGTCCAATTCAAAAGTTCAAGGGGGCGCTGTGGAGCAAAAAAAATTCTGACATATGCAAATTGTATATCATTTCGTGCAGATCAAGATTTTAATCAAAATGTATATTAATGCCGGGAAATAGGACACTGTATGTGTGAGTTACGCGCACTTTAACACTTCAAAATATAGTATTTTTTTTTTATTGCTGGCCACACCCACATTTTTTTATTTAGAAAAATCCAATGCAGTTCCTTATAATCCCACATGTGTCTAGTTCATTTTGACCAATTTGCAAGATTCTTGAATGAAAATCCATGGCGCAAAAAATCCAAATGTGAGAGGTAAAATTTTGGAAAAATGGGTTTCCGCCCACAATGGCCGACTTCCTGTAGGGTTTAGGGTGGGGTCATAATATAATTTTTTACTTGTCTTGACATGTTCTATGTATGTACCAGATTTCATTTATCTACGATGAAAAAGGTCTCTCATTGCCGTAATGTATTTCAAATTTTGAGGTGGCGCTATTGAGTCATTTTGAAACATTAATTTTTTTGAACTATCAAAATAATAATTTTTCACCAACCTTGAATTTTGGGTCCAATAAAATTGACTTTTCGTTAACGTTCAGGGGGTCAAAAGTGACTTCAATCCGGCACGTATAATAATAATAATAATAATTAAAACTGCAAGCAGTGATAAAGGCCCTCGCCACCCCTTGCGACCGCGGGATTTATGCCACCAAAAACCATACCACCATCCTACATACATACATTACTTCCATTGTATATGTCACACTGCTGTTTGTACACCTGGAGAGCTAGTAGCCTGATTCCCGAGCGGGATTTGGTCCGAGCGGGACTCGATCCTGCAACCTTTGGGTTGCGGGACCAATGCTGTAACCACTGAGCCACTGTCTCCCCACTAATAACAGTACTTAGTTTGATATTTCCATTAGGTGTTATATCTGCAGAATCACAGTGGTCCAGATATATGTGATTTTATTCTTGTTCTTGTTCTGAATTGTGAAACTATTCAGGAAAAGTAAGTATTTGTTCTGTGAATGTGGCTTTTTCAGTTTTGCTACTTGTTCAAAGAAGTAGGTAAATTCTATGTTTTATAATGATTTGTATGTGATTTTAATGAGTATCATTTCTTGTTTTTTGGTATATGTGTTTTTGACTACTCAGGACTCAGAGTTGGGCCTGTCATATGTAAAATTCTGGAGCCATTCACAGCTTTGACAGCTTTTGGTCTTCTGCACAGTCCACAGCCATAAGCAGTGTTTTACATATGTATGCAGATGAAGCTCACCCTGAGAACATGTTAAACTATTAATTTATAAGTATTTGGAGTATGTTTGTTTCACTATGTATTACTGGTTTCAGTAGCTTATAGTCTGCAACTGTATTTAAGAGTAAATGGTAACATAGAGCTGTAGGTACAGTCTATAGGCAAACATGATGAGTCAGTAACTGCTCTGAGGCTGTGTTAGAACATATATTTTTAATGTTTGTATTGGCCTTGTAATGATTAGAGACTGCAGTTTGGATACAGATTGAATAATTAGTGCATTCATTATGGCACAACAAGGTGAGCACATGTATAAAGGTATATATTTAGAATATAAATGATTATTATATGACTAAAGAACTGGAAGGTGAGCTTGTTCTCAAAGATGTGTTTTTAATTCATGTAGAAGCTGATTCAGACAGGTCAGAGTCAGAGTTTAACTCAACACTTTGTGGTGTTTAATTCAATGGACTGTATTTTTGTGAAATTGCAACAACAGTTTCCCCTTAGCCCTGTTGGGATCATTGATTGAACCAAGAAAAAGTTAGATTAGCAACATTCATAGTTAATGTTGTTAATGCTAAGCACTGCTCCTAGTCATGTGTTCACTTCAAGAAACAATTATATTTACATTTGTGGGAGTGTCCTTAGTGTGGAAAGTAAGTAATGACACATATTTATGTGTAATTTAGTAGATGATTTGGGTAATGTCCTTTTTAAGAGTATTAAAGATGTACTTGTAATTCAGTATAATTTCTAAATTAAAAGTAATTTGTTACATTTAAAAACACTGGGGTTGTCTTACAGTCCTGGTTGTCTCAGAGGCTAGCAGCCTGATTCACAAGCACACACACAGACAGAACTTGGTCCGAGTGGGACTCGATCCTAAGGCCTTTGGTTTGGGGGACCAACGCTGTAACCACTGAGCCACTGTCTCCCCACTAATAACAGTACTTAGTTTGATATTTCCATCAGGTGTTATATCTGCAGAATCACAGTGGTCCAGATATATGTGATTTTATTCTTGTTCTGATGCAGTGTAACTGAATTGTGAAACTATTCAGGAAAAGTAAGTATTTGTTCTGTGAATGTGGCTTTTTCAGTTTTGCTACTTGTTCAAAGAAGTAGGTAAATTCTATGTTTTATAATGATTTGTATGTGATTTTAATGAGTATCATTTCTTGTTTTTTGGTATATGTGTTTTTGACTACTCTAATGGAGTAATGATTTATGTGGTGTACTGTGCTGTATTTTCAAGCTAATTATTTCAATAATCTTACCTACATTGTTTTGTTGTTCGTAGTTACTGTGTCTAGTGTTTCCTCTGTGGGAGCTGTTTGCACCAGGAGTCATTTGCACAATGGGCCTGTCATCAAACCATTATTTTGGAGTCAATACATTTGAGCTGTGTTTTTTTTAAAGTTTAAAGTTTTTAAAATTTTGCTTCTTACATAAAAGTTAATGCTACAGCAGACACAGGTGGAGAAATGTAAATGTGAATTGAAATGAGCTGAACCCAGGACCTTGTTGGACAACAACATCAGGCCCTGTGCATTAGTGAAGCTCAGTGAAGACTTCACTTAATGTGACTGTGCTTAGATGTGTAAAAAAGAAGACACTGAAATTAGTTTAAATTGAAACTGCATTTGTATTGTCTGTAGTAGTACTGACAGAGATGAGGCTTTGAGTGTTATTGGGGGAGGACTCAGAGTTGGGCCTGTCATATGCAAAAGTCTGGAGCCATTCACAGCTTTGACGTTGGTTTCCTGCACAGTCCATCCACACATCAGCAGTGTTTTACATATGTATGCAGATGAAGCTCACCCTGAGAACATGATAAACTACTAATTTATAAGTATTTGGAGTATGTTTGTTTCACTATGTATTACTGGTTTCAGTAGCTTATAGTCTGCAACTGTATTTAAGAGTAAATGGTAACATAGAGCTGTAGGTACAGTCTATAGGCAAACATGATGAGTCAGTAACTGCTCTGAGGCTGTGTTAGAACATATATTTTTAATGTTTGTATTGTCCTTATAATGATCAGAGACAGCAGTTTGGATACAGATTGAATAATTAGTGCATTCATTATGGCACAACAAGGTGAGCACATGTATAAAGGTATATATTTAGAATATAAATGATTATTATATGACTAAAGAACTGGAAGGTGAGCTTGTTCTCAAAGATGTGTTTTTAATTCATGTAGAAGCTGATTCAGACAGGTCAGAGTTAGAGTTTAACTCAACACTTTGTGGTGTTTAATTCAATTGACTGTATTTTTGTGAAATTGCAACAACACGGGGGTTGTTACAGAGTTGTCTTACAGTCCTGGTTGTGTCAGTCCATGTGTGTCCCACCTCTGTGGACTGCACTGCTGCATTGATCAGAGTTTAGAGAATATGTAGATATATATTTGAACATCTGAATACAGGTTTAATCAATGAAGTATAGCACAAAAGATGTATGTAAAATGTTAGTAAACACATGTAGCATATATATTTGGCAGTAGTACTTGTACTTCAGTGCGTTTTAGCCAAGTAATTTTTTCAGGAGTACAATTCTGTAGTACCTTTCCATCATTGTGACTTACCTGTAATCATTTCAAATGTTAAATATTCTACAGTTTCAGTGAAGAGTGTTGTGGTTTCTCTTGTGTCATTGGCAGATATTTATAAGGAGTGGTCATAAAAAAAAACAAAAACATGTCTTTGAAAACAAGCAGAGGAAGCAAGTGTGGTGAAATTATCTGTGCTATAAACTCAACCAAAATTAAAACGCGCATGTATTGAATTTTTGTTTTGCGGGTGAAAAATGATGTACTGCGGAATTAAAGAAAAGTACATTTGTCAGAGGAATTACATTTGATGCAAAGGACCAAGGTATTAGAATGAGAAGATATCTGTGTATTCATGAAGAATACAGTATAACATTAGTCATAAGAACAAGCTACTTTGTTCTTATATGTATTTTCTTCTATGGTAGTCTGAGGTTTTCTGTTTTTTTAATAGTTGCATTTGATACATTTGTGATGATGTCTGTACAGTGCAAAACAGAAGTGTTGACATTAAAATGTCTGGTCAATGAGAATGACTTGGGGTTGGGGGGTAGAGTTGTGATAGGGCTATTTGACTTGCACTATTCATATGTAATCAGAGTCATTACAGCTGAGAGTTTGGGCCCAACAGCCATCAGCAGAGAATACAATAACACATTAGTCTTGTTTCCATGTGAATACAGGTCAAGAAGTATGTAGCAAGCTCATCCCCAAAGATGCTGAAACTGAATTTGATTTCAGTACTTACATTAGAGTCTATTCCTAATTACAGTTTTGTAATTTACTGTAACTTTGTGGTTACTATTTAATCAGTTTATTAAAGGTAAGGTAACATAAAGTTGCATTATGTGGAACGGTGGTGTTCATGTAAACCTGATTCTATTATTTTATGTGTAGTATATAGTATGTCCATTTTATATCATTATTTATGAACATTGATATTGTGAGAGCAGTAGTGTTTGAACAGCGATAAACACTGTCTTTGTAGCAGGAGGAGTTCAGAAATGAAGGGCAAACATGTGTATCTTGCTTAAATATGTTGGTGTTGTCATGGTGTTTATCTTAATAATATTAGTTATTATAAGTTTGGATTTCTGTTGTTTTATAAGCTTATGAGACAAGCATTTGTTCTTTTGAAAGGGCAGTTTTTCAGGATGATATTAATAACATTAATGTTTGTAAGGATAATGAACATATTATGATTATACTATGAATGTTGGCACCTTATTTAGAGTTCAGCTCAGTTTTTGAAACATAACTATCAACATGTATTGTACATGTGGCTACGAAGTTGTTGTAGTTTGCCAGAAGAAAATAGAAGAAAAATAAATAAGACAAAGGTGGAAATTTGCACCTAAAGGCTGCAAATATCTGGAAAAAAATATCTGAAAAAATGGGGCTGGGGGAAGGGGCTGGGTTATCTGCAAGGGGTGTGGCCACACCTGGGAAGACCAGGTTAAAAGTCAGACATTCGAAAGAGCTCGTGTCTTTGATTGGCAAGCCATTCAGAAGACTCCCATTCTGCGAGGAAGTTTACTTTTTCTCAGTTTGGATACTTTCCCACTCTACGAGGAAGATTACTTTCTTTTAGTGTGGACCATTCACTTTTACTTTTTACTTTGATATTTTTGCGACGACTACTATCAAGTCACAGCTTCTTTTGACTGCATCAAGGTATGTGTACTACTTTGAATTATATACAGTTATAATGTCTGTTTTTATGTCTAAACTGTGTTACCTTTTTAATGGTCTACTATTATTACTGTCAGTCTACTTTAATACTTGAAAAGGAACCATAGTTATGTTTTTGGGAAAGTGCATCTGATCTCATCAGAGCCAAATAAACAACATGATGTTTCTTGGACAAATTACTAACCTCCTAGGTGTTTAGAGTTTGTCTTGACATTATAATGTTGATTACGTACTAATTTTGTATTTTCAACCATTTAAAATGTTTTATTTTTGTTTGTTGTTTCAGGTGTTTTGAACAGGTGCTGTTCAGGTGTTCTGTTCTAAGCACTGCCAGAGTTTCGTGATGTCTCCTATGTTTGGTATGGCTTTATTTTGTATTATATTATTACTGGTTGTGTTGTGTATGTGAGCAGTTTAATTACAAGTTGTAGAGATGAAATTAAGAATACAATGTTTTTGTATCTTTACAGTGGGGATTGGGACTGGTTGGCGTCCTGCCGTGCGCCACTGGACACGCTCCTCTTTCACCGGGAAACAGCTGAGAGTCTGCATCCCACCTGAATCCCCCAACAAGGAGGTATGTCCAATTTATTTTAAAAGTTTATAGTGTGTAGACACAGTGATGTGACATTTTTAAGAGGTTATTTTAGTCTGTCAGCCAGGTGTGTAAATGCAGTGCTGCCAGCCTATGCATATTAATTGTGGACATTAACCATGGCTCAACAGCCACCATCATCTCCATTAACATATGAACTGGCATCAGCTGAGTTGCAAAATGTTGTTTTGGGAGTTGTTAAAAAAGAAAACATGGTTGTATTTCACACTGTAGCAGCAGATGCAAACACATTGTACATTTACTGGTGTAAAAGTAATCATGGATAGATTATTAGTAAACTGTTAACTAAAATTAAAAAGAAATTGGGTTAATATTACACACTTCAGTGTTTAATAAATGCTGTTCTTGTTTTCCAGTTGGTCTTGGTTATCGGGGATTCACATCTCAGATCCTTCGTGGAGAGAGATGTGGACATCAGAGCAGATGGCCCATACTCCTTTGGGTACATTTGCTCCCCTGGTGCTACAGCTGACACCCTGGAGACTGACGTACGCCATTGCACTATTGACCAACGTGTGTCAAAATGTGTGGTGCTGGCTACGGGCAACGACTCTTCCACCAGGGGCCAGACAGTGGAGCGGGCACAGAAGAACTTCCAGAGTCTTCTGTCTACAGTAAAACGTCTTTGCCCAAAGGTATGCACTCCCAACAGTGTCACATTTGTTACCATCAAAACACACTGTCACCTCAAATAGTTTGTGAGCTAAATTTTTGTATTTTTTTAGACATGTGTGCTGGACTTCCCGGCTCGTCATGTGGTCAGTGTGGCCAAGCAGAACCAGTTTCGCGAAGCATACCAGGCAGCAGCAGAGGCAGAAGGTAAGACAAAGTACATATGCTTGATTAAAAGTCAAATAGGGTATAGAGATATATAGAGTATATATAGAGAAGAGTATATATAGAGAAGAGTATATTTGAAATTGTATTATGTGTTTTTGTAGGGCTGCAGTATGTCTTCTGTGTGGACAGCTTCCCTATGAAGAACTTGCGTCTCTGGGCTAAGGATGGTGTAAGTAATACAAATACTGTTTGTGTGTTGACATAATGTATGTGTGACAGAGCAGTGTAATAATTCATGTTATTGTCTTTATGCAGATCCACCTCAGTGTACCTGAAGGCATGCGAGTCTTGTCTGACTTGATCTGTAAGGCCATCAGGGAGCTGTCTGAGAGCACCGTGGATTCTGCCCACCCAAGCCCGAAGACACCTGCCGCCCCGTGTGTGAAGCCCCTGGCGAAGACCCCAGATGTGGTTGTGACCTGTCCCACATCCAGAGCAGTCCGAGTCCCATCTACCACTCCACAGACGGACTCTGAGGGCTGGGAATTTGGAAAGGTAGAGAAAGTGTACAATAGAAAATATATGGTCTGTTATATGTGCCGTGGCCAAATTTCTTATGTGAAAGTGCTAACTGACTTTATGTTTTCAGAAGAGTCTACAGTCGACTGCCACCAGCACAAGAAATGTTTCCCTGCGACAGGTTAGTAAATGTTAACATTATTTTTCAATTCATCAATCAATGTTAGGTCTAAAAATCCTCACTGAAACCATATTTTTCAGGTCACCGGTCTGTGTGCTATTCCCGTGTCTGCTGGCCGCTTTGCTGTTTTGTCTGCACCGCAGAAGCCACCTGCAACCTCAAAGAACCCAACTACCCTGGCAACGAAGAAGGTAAAACAAATGGGCAAATGTATTGATTTGTGAATGTAAAACATAAAACTGTTGTTTAAATATAGTTTTTGTTTGTTGATCTAAAACATAAATGTGTTATTTCAATATAGGTGAGTCAAGCAAGGACTGCCGTGCCAAGTAGAAGTCAGCCAAAGAGACAGGTATATCACAAGATCATGGTTATATGTGCTGTTGAAAATGAAATTGAAAACTGTTTGACAATAACTACCAATATCTATGTTTTTAGATGAAGCATGCAGCCAGAGTTGGGGAAGCAGCGAGCTCAACATCAAGCTGGCAACCTCGAGTTCTGCTGAAAAAGGTTTGATAAAAATATTTACTTTATATTTGGATAGAAAATACATAATACAAGATTGGATTTGTCTAATTGGTATTTGGTTCTTTTTTAGCTGGAGACGACTGTGGCAGAGGCGCCAGTCAGACCTGCTATCAACACAGCACCGACTGAAGATCAGCAGGTATATATCATTTCAAAACATGTCTGTGGGTGGGGTGTCTGGATATATCTAAATCTGAAATCTTCTGTTTTAGGTGCAGACTGATGCTGTGACAGTGACACTACGTCCATCTACCTGCACAGAGCCTGAAGTGGTCGTGGAAGTGGTATGTTCAGGCAGAATGTTTTATATCGAAGCAAGTATTATTTGATTAAGTCATGTTCATAACAATATCTATTCTGTGTGCAGGTGAAGCCTGATGTGAAGAGACCCAGGAGGACCTCCAGTCCTGTTCACAGAGAAGCAGATGTGCAGGTGTGTTAATAAAGTGCTAATACTATAAAATGGCATGCAAAATAATAGTGATTAATCTGTATGTGTAAGCTGTGTTTCTGAGTGTGAATGCTAGTGCTGCTGAGTGTGTATGAGTTTTAATAGAAACTATTTCTAATTAAATAGTAAATTGGTAAATTGGGTCATTTCAAAACTATGGGGGGGGGGTGGTATCAGTGGAAGTATTATGTGATTACACCATAGACATAACAATATCTATTGTGTGTGTGCAGGAGGAGCCTGATGTGAAGAGACCCAGGAGGACCTCCAGTCCTGTTCACAGAGAAGCAGATATGCAGGTGTGTTAATAAAGTGCTAATAATAAAAGAAAATAACATGCTATAACATAACATAATAGTGATTAAACATTGTGGTATTTAATCTTTATGCACGCTGTGTTTCTGAGTGTGAATGCTACATGTGTGCTGCTGAGCGTGTATGTTTATGTCTATGCGTGTATGTGTATGTATGAGCGTCTTTTTAATAGGAAACTGTTTCAAATTAAATGGTAATAACATTGTTGTCTTTTTTGTTTCTTAGGTACCAATGAAGAAGGTCTGCTGTGGAAAGCAAGTCCCTGTCGTCAGACTGCAGTGGCCGTCACCCGAAGAGTGCAAAGCAAAAGTGGCCAAGAAGGATTCCTGCCATGAAAAACAAGCGTCTGTTCAACTACAGCCTCTGCAGCATGAAGACAGCAAAGCTCCTCAGTTTGACAATATTGTTGGGTCATTTCATCAAGGACACACAATATTTCATCCACAAAGTAGAGGAAAGCAGTGCACGGCCATTGCTTTGGCTGCAATTGTTCAACACACACACCTGCGGGAGGTGCATGAATGGTCTCAGAAAGATCTAAACATGACTTTATTGGAAGGTGATCGTCTGTACATAAGAAAGAAGCATCGTATTCCTGAGGATCAGTCTTATTTGGGAGCTTTTGACTTTAAAAACGAGGAGAAGCTGTTTGGCAAGACGTTTTGTTTGAAAATGGTCACTGTTATTGGACGTCTGCTTTCAGTCACCAACCCTGAGAAAAAACTATGTTTTGTTACTTTGAAGACAGCTCTGGAAGAACATCTTGCTACTGACAACGCTTGTCTCTTCACCATGTCAGCCACTACATATGCTATTATAGCTAAAAATGGCATGTATGCTATTGTGGACTCTCATGCACGCAGTAAATCTGGGATGGTAGATGGCAATGGTTCAAGTGTTGTTCTGTTTTTCAAGCGCATCAGTGAAGTTTATGACCACATAATCCAACTTGCAGCAGGATTCACTGAGCCAAATGTTCAGTTTGAGCTCAATAGCGTGGCAGTGACTTTGAAAGACTGTGACTGTGATGGTGTGACTGCTGAGCCTACTCTGGGCTGTCCTGAACGTCATGCTGTGACTGAACTTAAAAGTAACCCCAATTCCTGTGTTACTGAAAGTACTGCTGCAACTGACACGGCTGATTTGAATGCTTCTGATCCTGGGTTCAAGATAAAGAAAAATTTACCAGAAATAGGACACAAATGTGGCAGAACACAAATGAAATCTCCATTGCACAAAAAGCGATCCAGGGTTGACACAGAGTTAAAAAAGTGGATCTCCAATTGTCAAGAAAGCCAAACTGCATGATGCAAATGACATTACAATCGTTGGTCATGAGGAAAATGCTTTGCAGTTTAATCCTCTTTCTGAAAAAGTAGTGCAAGGCAATTTGCAAATTTCTTCATGTTGAATTTGAAAATTGCAATGTTAAAGAGTCCTTATGCGCTGGGGATGCTGGAGTGCCATGTCATAATGAGAAGATTGTTGCCGATGGTAACTGTTTCTTCCGTGCCATTTCTCAAGCCATAAGTGGGACACAGAAACACCATAGAAGAATCAGACTGAACTGCAGTGAAGCACTTAGAAAAGAATCCTGAAAAATATCACTGCCTTTTGAATGAAGAACATCAGCATTTGACTGTGGCAGAGTACATCAAACTGCAAAAGATGTCTTATGTAAACACCTGGGCAACACAAGCTGAAATTCAAGCCACAGCTGATTGCATTGGAGTTGATATTTATACCTTCTATCAAGGCAAATGGTTAAGATTTAAAAACAGTGAAAAACAACAGTCTGCTGAAGGCATCTACCTACAGAATCACTGGAGCTCATTATGAACATGTTGTCTGTGTCAAACAAGGCCAACAAAATGACTGTTATAAACTGTGTACGTTTGGTGAGCCCCAGGGACACATCACAAGATCAGCACATGCAACGAGTGTCTTCAGTTCAATTCCTCTTGATGAAAATACTATTGACAGATCACATGATAATAAAACCACAATTTTGTCAAAGTACTTAAGGAAAAAGAAGGCACAGAAAAACAGAGAATGCAAAATGGTGAAATATCACAAAGAGGAGGAATATCGATTGAAAGCAATAGAAAGCGGTGTGGAGAAATACCAAACAAACCTGGAATATAAAGAGAAATTGAAAGTACACAGTTCCAAAAAATACAAAATGGACATGGAACATCAAGAGAAATTGAAAGGATACAGCAAAGAAAAATACAAAAGCAACCTGGAACATCAAGAGAAAGTGAAAACATACAGCAAGCAAAAATACACAACTGTCCTGGAACATCAAGAGAAAGTGAAAACATACAGCAAGGAAAAATACACAACAGACCTGGAACATCAAGAGAAAGTGAAAGAATACAGCAAGCAAAAATACACAACTGTCCTGGAACATCAAGAGAAAGTGAAAGAATACAGCAAGCAAAAATACACAACTGTCCTGGAACATCAAGAGAAAGTGAAAGAATACAGCAAGCAAAAATACACAACAGACCTGGAACATCAAGAGAAAGTGAAAGCATATAGTTGTGAGAAATACAGAAAAGATTTGATACACCAAAATAAAGTCAAATGTGAAAGTGTCAAAAATTATAAAGCAAATCCTGATCTTCGACAAAAATTAAAAGCACTAAATAAAGCCAAATACCACAAAGACAGTGCTTTTAGACATAAAGTCCTGGCTAAAAAACGATTCAACAGAAATCAAGATAAAGTACTAACTGATCAGATTAATTCTGTAATGAATGAGTTTTTAAAGAAATCAAATGATGGACCTGAATTTGTTTGCTGTGTATGTTTCCGATCCATGTTTAAAGCAGCAGTAGTTCCATACAAACAAAAGAACTACAAAAACAAAGCAGCTCAATTAACGGCGGAAACATGTGTCTCAGATGAGTATTTGCATGAATGTACCTCTGACTGCAATGCACCATGTCCATTACAAGAATCAAGAGGATGAGCTTTGGATGTGCAAGGTTTGTCATTCAAAGATCCGAAGAGGTGTAACCCCAGCAGAATGGTGGGGAAACAATTTACAACTGGATTCAATTCCTCTTGAGTTATGCTTGTTTGAATCATCTTGAAAAACACTTGATTGCTTTAAACATTCCATTTATGAAAGTATTAGCTTTACCAAAGGGTGGTCAAAATGGATGCCACGGACCAATTTTTTGCATCCCTTCTTCAGTAAATCATACTTGTTCTGTTTTGCCTCGGTCAAATCTAGAAGGTTGTCTGTTACGTGTTAAATTAAAGCGCAAGCTATCTTACAAAGGACATTATGAATATCACTTTGTCGACACAAATCACCTGAAAGAAGCACTTAAATATTTAAAGGAAAACAATCAATATTATCAAGACATAGAAATAAATGAAGAATGGGTGAATGAGTTTGCTAAGAAGAAGAAAACCAAGCACAAGACGACTCTAATGATAATGCACAAAAAACAGTTCCCCTGAGGATGCACAAGACAAAACTCAACATGAAGAAGAAATACACTACAGAAGAAGTCTCCAACAATAATTCAAAACAAACTGAGTCTCCTGATGAAGAAGATGAAACTCTACATGACCGGCAAAACCACTGTATTTATCAAGATTCTTGTTCCATGCCTGTTGATCTTGGTCAAGAAACTCTTGATCAGGGTTTTGAAGATATAATTAATCTGGCACCTGCTGAAGGAAACAATCCTGTGCGTATTTTGTCAGATAAAGATAATGAAGCAAAATCCTTTCCATATCTTTTTCCATCAGGGAACAATACTTATCATACACCCAGACAGCACTACTTGACATTGGCACGATATTTTAATAACAGAATATTGCACGCTGATGGAAGGTTTGCAAAGTGCGTTGAATACATTTTTTTTGCACAATACATGTCAGAAGTTCAGCAAGTCATTCAGCAAGTGTCAATAGCATCACGCAAAGGACACACAAACCCTGCAGGCCAAAAAGAAAATGCTCCAGAAAACATTGAGTCTTTGCAAGACATCATTAAGACTGATGAAGGATATCGTTTTCTAAGGCCTATAAGAGGTACTCCAAGCTTTTGGCAAGGTGCACAAAAGGATTTACTTGCCATGGTGCGGAATCTGGGAAAACCCACTTTCTTTTGCAGTTTTTCGTCTGCAGACTTGCGCTGGGGAGGGCTTTTAAATTCAATTTTGAAGCAAGAGGGGAGAACTGAAACTTCTGAGAGTTTGGAGTATGCTGAAAGGTGTGAACTGTTACGTAATCGCCCTGTCACTGCAGCACGCATGTTTGACTACAGGTGGCATCTCTTGTTGAATTACGTGTTACTATCTTCATTGAATCCAATTGGAAAAATTAAAGATTACTTTTATCGTGTAGAATTTCAACAACGTGGATCACCCCACGTACACGCTTTATTTTGGATTGAGGATGCTCCTGAGATTGGAAAAAACACAGATGAAGAAGTGGTGAAATTCATCAACAAGTACATAACATGTGAAATACCCACACAAGATCAGCAATTAGCTGAAACTGTTACCTCCGTGCAGCAACATTCTCAACGGCATTCGAAAACATGTAAGAAAAAGAATACAGCCTGCCGGTTCAATTTCCCACGCCCTGTATCTGAACGTACTTTCATCACCAAAAAACAGAAAATACCAAAGTGCCCAAAGTGCCAAGGTGACACTGCAACAAACAGCCAAGAACAAAAAAAAGACACTGCTGAATGCATATGCTCTCAGAATGAACAGAACTTTATGAAAGAAGAGGATGCAATGAAAATACTGACAACTGTTAAAAAAGCACTTCTGGATAAAGACAATCCCATTACAAGTATCCAGCAACTGTTTCAAAATGTTGGCATTACGCAGGAAGTATGGGAGAAAGCACTTAAATGTGTTGAAAAACGCATGCAAATTGTCCTGCAAAGAGATGTCAATGAAATTTGGATTAATCCATATAATCCAATTTTGTTGAAATGTTGGAATGCCAACATGGACATCCAATATGTGGTTGATGTATATGCTTGTATCGTTTATATTATAAGCTATATGTCCAAATCTGAGAGAGAGATGGGGCTGTTGTTGAAACAAACACACCAAGAGGCAACAAAACAGGGAAACGCTGATGCCAAAGAAGCTATGAAGAAGATTGGCCAAGCCTACCTCCATAACCGTGATGTGTCTGCACAAGAAGCTGTGTACAGAATCACTCAAATGCACCTCAAAGAATGTTCAAGGAAAGTTGTGTTTATCCCCACAGGTGACACAATTTTCAAACTCACCAAACCACTAAATGAGCTGAAAAAGTCAGGAAACAATGACATTTGGATGACTGGATTTGTGGATCGATATAAGAACAGACCGCAGAATGACACTTTTGATAATATGTGTATAGCCACATTTGCTTCAGAGTATCGTGTGTTAAGTACATCAGAAAAGAAATCCAAAAATGTGATTAAGTTACAGAATTCATGTGGCTATATTTCAAAACGTTTTAGAACCAAACCTGCTGTTGTGCGCTATGCACGGTTTTCAGAAACAAAGAATCCTGAGCTATATTACAAAAGTCTGTTACAGCTGTTTTTTCCTTATCGTCATGATAACGACCTCAAACCTTCATCATTTCATTCTTTTGAACAGTTCTACAAAGAGGGCACAGTGCAGCTTGGCAACCAGACCGTTTCAGTGATGTCAATTGTGAATTCAAACAGATCTCACTATGACATTGAAACTGAAGATTTGGAAGAGATAAAAAATAACCTGGACTCTAATGAAATATTAGAGGATGCTTGGGCCATGCTTTGTCCTGAGCAAGAAGCAGAACGTTTGGAAGCCAGTGATGAGCTTGCACAGAGTAAAGTGGATGATGAAGACCCCTTGCCCCATATTCCAGATTTGGGGATAGCTAACAAAGAAACTGCTCATTTAGAAAAACAACACAATGCGATGACTCGAGCTGAAGGTTTGGATTTAATTCGATCTTTAAATGACATCCAGCTGTCTATTTTTTTCAAAATACAAAAGTGGTGCGTACAAAAAGTCAATGGAAATGATCCAGAACCTTTACATGTGTTCATCACTGGTGGCGCTGGCACAGGGAAAAGCCACTTGATTCGGGCCATTCAGTACGAAGCCAATCGTCTATTTGCTCCAATGCGGCGCCACCCAGACAACATGAGTGTTTTAATAACAGCACCCACTGGTATGGCAGCATACAATCTAAATGCATCTACAATTCACAGTGCATTTAGCATTGGAACAGATGTGACACTTCCCTACATACCATTAGGTGAAGAAAAACTCAATTCTCTCCGTGCCAAATATATTGATGTGAAGTTAGTAATCATTGATGAAATATCAATGGTTTCTCATAAACTGCTCACGTATATACATGGACGGCTGAGGCAAATCAAGCAAAGAGGTGATGTTTCCCCTTTTGGAAATGTCAGCCTTATAGCAGTTGGTGATTTCTATCAGTTACCTCCAGTTATGGCAAAAGGTTTGTACACTGACAATCTACCTCTGAACTTTTGGTCAAGTTTCAAAATGGCTGAACTGAAAACAATTGTCAGACAGAAGGATACCACATTTGCAGAATTACTGAACAGATTAAGAACACGATCGAAAGGGACACCCATGCTTCATGAAGACATCCACATTCTACAAAGTCGTGAAACTGGAGAGGAGTCTTCTGCTCTACATATTTTTCCAACAAATTCACAGGTAAATGAACATAACTTTAACCAGCTCAAAGCCACTTGTCCTGACTATCAAACAATAGATGCACAGGACTATCACTACAACAGGAAAACTGGAAAAATGGAAAGCAAAGTCACACCTCACAGTAAAGACAACCTCACCAGTCTGCAGAAACAGCTATTTTTGGGTGTTCCTGCCAGAGTTATGCTGTGTAAAAACATTGATGTGGAAGATGGATTGGTCAATGGAGTCTGTGGAACTGTAACACATATTAGTGAAACAGAAAGAAATGGACTTCCTGAAGCTGTGTATGTTCAGTTTGATGACATCAATGTTGGCACACAGAGACGAAAGAAGTACCCATCCACTGCACCTGCTTTAATAAACTCCACGCGGATACAGCCAGAGGAGGAAAGGGCTAACAGCAAAGGGGGAAAACGTCGTCAGTTTCCTCTTGCACTTGCCTGGGCTGTTACAATCCACAAAGTACAAGGCCTGACTGTTGACAATGCTGTGGTGTCGCTAAAGCAAGTGTTTGCCTCAGGACAATCTTATGTGGCTCTAAGTCGTGTAAGAAGTCTAGATGGCCTTATTATCCAGGACTTTGATGAAAAGGCTATTTATTGTAATGATGAGGTAAAACATGCATTGGAAGCTATGCCATGCTTCTTGGATGACAATGTGTCACAAGCCAAACAGTCAGCTGATGTGTTAACCTTGTTTTTGATGAATGTTCAGGGTTTAGTAAAACATGTACCTGATTTGGTGTCATCCATGCAGCATTTACAGCCTGACTGTATAGCTGTGACAGAAACATGGTTAACATCTCAGTCTGCGCTTCATAGTGTTGACATAGACGGTTACAGTTTCCACAGCCGTCCACGAAGTCTGGCATACGAACACAGCAAGCATCCAGCTCTTACTACACTCAAAAGTCAACATCATGGTGGAGTGGGCATGTATTGCTCCAACAACACTAACTATCACTTTCCTGATGTACCCCAATTTAATTTGGAGTGCTTAATTTACAAAAATGTAAATCATCAGGTTTTAGTTGCTGTTGTGTATCGTCCACCAACATATCCCATGTCTGTGTTCAAGCAGAATTTGAAAAAACTCCTAACCTGGCTACAGGCACAAAGTCAGTCAATTGTGGTTATGGGAGATTTCAATGACGACATATTGAAATCATCGTCAGTGTGCAATTTCATGAGCAGTTACGGATATGTTCAGAATGTCACGTCTCCAACTACAGAACGAGGCACTTTGATTGATCATGTCTATGTCAAATCTGAACAATATGAGATTTCATCAGAAGTTGTTCCAACATATTTCAGTGATCATCAGGGCATAGCCTGCTCTCTTAAGATGAAGTCTGTTTAGAGTTTTTTTCTAATCCAAATGTTTTTTATTTTTTGTTCAATATGAATTCAGACTGTATTTTCTGCTTATTGTAAATGTGCTCATTACTTGCTATGTAAAAGTCTGTCTGTAACATTTGTTCTGTCAATATTTTTTTGTTTTATTTCTACAAAATAAATTCTCTGTACATAAATACATGCAATTGTAATTTCTAATTTCTATTATATGTATTTTAAAAAGCCAGATGTCCGTGCTGAATTTCAAATATTTGTAACAAAGTATTTACCTTAGGCCCCATTCAAAAGTTTATGGGGGCGCTGTGGAGAAATGTACTGTCTGACCTATGTAAATTGTTTATAATTACATTCTGATCAACATTTTGCACAAAATGTAGATCAATGCCAGCAATAGGACACTGCATTTTTGAGTTAAGTGTAATTTAATACTTAAAAAAAAATCTTTTTTTTGCAGGCTGGCCACAACTACATTTTATGACTTAGAAAAATTCAACAGAGTCGACTATAATTCAGCATGGGTCGAGTTAATTTTGCTGGAAGAAAATCCACAGCGTAAAAACATAGAATGTGAGAGATAAAATATTGAAAAAATGGGGTCCCACCCACAATGGCCGACTTCCTGTAGGGTTTAAGGTGAAGTCATAATCTATTTTTTTTACTTGTCTTGACATGTTCTATGCTTGTACCAAATTTCATTTGTCTGCAATGAAAAAGGTCTCTCATTGCGGTAGTGTATTTCTATTTTTGAGGTGGCGCTATTGAGTAATTTTGCAACATAATTTTTTTGTACATGAAAATACAAAAATTTTGACCAACTTTGCATTTTAAGCCATAGCTTGATTAGTTTAGAGCATCTATTTAGTCAGGAACAAAGTCCAGTACTCTGAACCCCATGTATTTCAATAGCACATTTATTATGTTACCATGGAAACATGGTTGCAAATAGGAGTATGTTCTCATTGGCTTTTTTGTTGAGTTTGACAAACCAAATGTCCATGCTGAATTTCAAATGTTTATGGCAAAGTGGATGCTGAAAAGGCCTTCGATAAGGTGGAGTGGCAGTTTCTGTTCGAAGTTCTTCAGAGATTTGGCATAAAAAAGTCATTTCTCTCTTGGATTAAATTACTTTATGCTGACCCTCAGGCTATGGTACTCACAAATGGACAGTTATCCACACCTTTTAAGTTGCATAGAGGTACAAGACAGGGTTGCCCCCTTTCCCCACTATTATTTACTTTGGCAATCGAGCCACTTGCAATGGCGATTCGCAATCACCCCATTTTAAAAGGTATTACAATAGGCGATAGGGAACATCGCTTCGCCCTGTATGCAGATGATGTGATCTTGTTTTGCTCCAATTTGAAGCAAACCATACCTGTTCTAATAGATCTAACAACATATTTTGGCAACTTCGCAGGTTATAAAATTAATAGCTCAAAATGTGCAATATTATTTATGAACAAATTAGAACGAGTGAAGCCCCCACTTCATACTCCTTTTGAGGTCTGTGATCATAGTTTTACTTATCTTGGGGTTAAAATTGCACCTACCATTGACGAAATTATTCCAAAAAATTATAATGACCTAACAGAAAGGGTTACTCAGTTGATAAATAGGTGGAACAATTTACCCATTTCAATGATTGGTCGAATAAATATATTAAAAATGTCAATTCTACCAAAATTTTTATATCTTTTTCAATCTATCCCTCTTGCTCCCCCCAAGTCTTTTTTTAAGAGTCTTAGGAATCTGTTCTCGAATTTTGTGTGGAACAATAAACGTCCTAGGCTTAGGCTTTCCCTTCTGTATTTACCATATGACAGAGGTGGCTTGAAATTACCAAACCTAGAGTGGTATTATTGGGCAGCTCAAATAAGAGCTGGCATGTTTTATTTTCAGGAAAATGCCCCACCGGCTTGGGTTTCAATTGAAACGCATTTGATTAATATCCCTCCAAACTTATATATGTACTCAGCGAACAAATCAAAATTACTTAAGAGCACTAGAAACCCTTTCCTTCGGAATACATTGTTGGTTTGGCACTCTTCTTTGGCATATTTGGAGGAAAGCACCAAAATCTCTCAATTTTCTCCCATCTTTGGGAATGATGAATTTGTTCCTGGTAGAGCAGACTCTGGGTTTAAAATCTGGGCGGTTCAGGGTATAAGTAAAATAGGAGACCTGTATGATGACAACAAGATGCTCATGTCTTTTGAAGAGCTAAAATCCAAATATAACATCCCCAAAAAACATTTCTTTAAATATTTACAACTTAGGAGTTTCATTTTTTCCAAACAACAAAAAAACAGCTTGTCGATCCCCCCTTTATCCACGCTTGAAGAATATACTTTAAAATTTTTAGATTCAAAAGGACAGATTTCATTGTTATACACTCTTTTTGTGAGTAAATCTAAAGAATCTTCTATGCGTTTCTGCAGAGCTTGGAAGGCAGATTTGCAAGAGGACATAACAGATGAGGAATGGACAAAATCTTGTCAACTAGCTCAGACTCAGTCCTTAAATACAAACTCAAAGCTGTTGCAATATAAATGGATAAGTAGATGGTACATAACACCTGTTAAACTAAACCGATTTAATCCTAATATACCAGACACGTGCTTGAAATGTAAAGACCAAAAAGGTACCCTGTTTCACTGTATGTGGGAATGTCCTCTTATACTATCATTTTGGAGTAATGTTTTGAATATGGTCAGTAAAATTGTGGGTAAGGGTGTCCCTATAAACCTTAATCCTAAAATGTGCCTGTTGAATATTTATCCAAATGATTTGCATAAAAGTATTGTATCTTTGTTGAATATTTGTTTTCTAGAAGCCAAACGTTGTATAGCTACATCATGGAAATCAGATATTCCTTGCTCTGCTTCTCAGTGGTTGAAAGGAATGACTTTCTGTCTGGCATTGGAAAAGATAAGCTACTCTACAAAAAACAAACTTGACAAGTTTTGGGAAATATGGACAATATTCTATAATTTTTTGGTGAATAATAACATATCTGTTGACGGCTGGGTAAACGATACTGTTTAATTATTTTTGCAATATTATTATATTTAATTATATAAGTCTGTGGGTATATGTATGTATGTGGATATGTGTACATGTATATAGGTGTAGGTATGTGTGTATATATGTATATGTATATATATATGTATGTATGTATGTATGTATGTATACATATTTATTACTATTATTGTCATTTAATTTCTATCTGCCTCTCTCTTCCACAGTGTCTTTTATTTATAATTTAGTATTAGTATCATTATTCTAACTACTAATACAACTTTTTCTGTTTCATACCACCCTTGTTATTACGGTTTATGTTCTTTGTCTAAGTGCCTTGTTTTTTGTTTTTTGTTTTTTTTTTTGTTTTTTGTTTTTTGTTCAAATGGAAATGAAAAATCTTAATAAACACATGTTTAAAAAAAAAAAAAAATGTTTATGGCAAAGTAATTTTTTGGTCCCATTCAAAACTTCAAGGGGGCGCTGTGGAGCAATATATTATCAGACATATGTAAGTTGTATATCTATGCATTCAGAACAAGATTTTTAACAAAATGTATATTAATGCCGGGGAATATAAAATTGCATGTCTGAATAATTTAAAACTTAAAAAAAAAATGTGTGTATGTATATATATATATATATATATATATATATATATATATATATATATATATATATATATATATAAATATATTGCAGGCTGGCCACGCCTACATTTTACGACTTTGAAAAATTCAACAGAGTCGACTATAATTCAGCATGGGTGTAGTTCATTTTGTCCAATTTGCAAGTTTCTTGAATGAAAATCCACAATGTTAAAATATCAAATGTGAGAGGTATCATTTGGAAAAAAAATGGGTTTCCACCTATGTTTGTACCAAATTTCATTTTTCTATGATGAAAAAGGTCTCTCGTTGCCGCAATTTTTATTTTTATTTTTGAGGTGGCACTATTGAGTCATTCTGAAAGAGTAATTTTTTTGAAGATCCAAACAATACATTTTTCACCAGCCTTAAATTTTGGGTTCAATAAAACTGACTTTTCCTTAACGTTCAGTGGGTCAAATATGGCCTCAAAAAGGTAAGTATAAACAGTACTTTTCCATCCCAGTTAAACAAAACCCATGTATTTCAATGGTAAATGTCAGACGTTGCCATGGCAACACCTTTGAAAATAGAGGTATGTTCTCATTAGCTTTTTTGTTCAGTTTGCCAAGCCAAATGTCCATGTTGAATTTCAAATGTTTACGTCAAAGTAATTTTTTTGGTACAATTCAAAAGTTCAAGGGGGCGCTGTGGAGCAAAAAAATTCTGACATATGCAAATTGTATATCATTTCATGCAGATCAAGATTTTAAACAAAATATTAATGCCGGGAAATAGGACACTGCATGTGTGAGTTACGTGCAATTTAATACTTCAAAAATTTGCTTTTTTATTTGCAGGCTGGACACACCCACATTTTATAACTTAAAAAAATAAGGAGAGTAGTTTATAATCCCACAGGCCCCTGTGAATTTTTCCACAAGTCCACAACAAAGCGATTGTCTTCGACGAATTTTTGAATATGAAATTTGAAGAGGGCGCTAGAGAACCATTTTGTCAGAGAGTGTCTTTATTTGCATATCATTGCGTTCAGCTCATAAATGTGCATAAACGCTGTATTAGCGTTTTCTCAACAAAAAATGTGTGAAAGATAGAGAAATATTTTTTTTGAAATATTCCAAAATTTGAGATTTTGTTGAAAATTCACCCTGACCACACCCAAAGTCATAATCAAAATGTAATTGATAATCTTTAATCACACATGGGTTTAGAGCAGTGGTTCTTAACCTGGGTTCGATCGAACCCTAGGGGTTCGGTGAGACCGTCTCAGGGGTTCGACGGAGGTCAAGGCACATTGGTGAATTGAGACACAGCATGAGACATAGCCAGAGTGAGTGGCCAGAGTGATGCCCCACCATTGACTGGGAGGATCCCGGCGAGGGATCATGGAAGCACATTACCGTAATGACAGTAACATATTTAAAGAGCCCCATGCCTCTGCTTTGACATGCTGTTTGAATTTACATGAGAACACAATTGGTTGCGGATTTACGGTGTGTGTTAAAATGTTAAAAATAATAAATAGCATAAATACAATAAGTTCATTATTATAATACATAAGGTTAAAAATTAAAATCATTTCAGTCTGGTAGTCTTAAAAAAGGTCATGTCTTTGTGAAAAGGTATGTATGTAATTTGTTGTGAGTTCATGCATTGTATTGGTGTTATTCATTGAACACAGTGATGTTAATGTACGGTTCATTTTGTGCACCAGTAAAATATACATATGTCTTGAATTTGAAAAAAATCATATTTTTCATATTTTCAATAAAGAAGGGTTCGGTGAATATGCATATGAAACAGGTGGGGTTTAGTACCTCCAACAAGGTTAAGAACCACTGGTTTAGAGGGATTTGACCAAGTTTGAAGTGTTTGTGTTGAAAACTGTGTGAGAAAATGTCCTGAATGTGAGGGTGCGCACTTTTGTCGTTCCCGGGTTTTGATCCAATATGGCCGACTTCCTGTACATTTTAGGGCGGGGCCATAATATCATTTTTGTCATGTCCCGACATGTACTATTTTTTGATGTGAGTTTCAGATTTTTAAGTTGACTTTTTTCCGAGTCGGGCTCCCATTGGCCCCATGAAAATCAAAGTTTGAGGGGGCGCTGTGGAGCAATATAAAGTCTGACCTGTGTAAATTGTATATCTATGTCTTCAGATCAACATTTTGAATAAAAAAGTATATTCATGCCGGGACGTAGGACACTAACTGTGTGAGTTACATGCAATTAAAAACTTAAAAAAATGGCTTTTTTCTTTGCAGGCTGGCCACACCCACATTTTATTACTTAGAAAATTCCTAAAGAGTTGCTTATAATCCCACATGGGTCTAGTTCATTTTGACCAATTAGCAAATTTTTTGAAAGAAAATCTGAGGCGCAAAAAATCCAAATGTGAGAGGTAAAATTTTGAAAAAATGGAGTCCCGCCCACAATGGTCGACTTCCTGTAGGGTTTAGGGTGGGGTCATAATATAATTTTTTACTTGTCTTAACATGTTCTATGTTTGTACCAAATTTCATTTGTCTATGATGAAAAAGGTCTCTCATTGCCGTAATGTATTTCAAATTTTGTGGTGGCGCTATTGAGTCATTTTGATACGTTAATTTTTTTGAACATCAAAACACAACATTTTTTGCCAATCTTGAATTTTAGGCCATAGTTTGATGAGTGTAGAGCATCTATTTAGTCTACAACAAAGTCCAGTACTCTGAACCCCATTCATTTCAATGACACATTTATTATGTTACCACGGTAACATAGTTGCAGACAGAGGTATGTTCTCATTGGCTTTTTTGTTCAGTGTGCCAAGCCAAATGTCCATGCCGAATTTCAAATGTTTACGTCAAAGTAATTTTTTTGGTCCAATTCAAAAGTTCAAGGGGGCGCTGTGGAGCAATATAATGTCTGACCTATGCAAATTGTATATGTATGTGTTCAGATCTACATTTTGAAAAAAATGTATATTAATGCCGGGAAATAGGACACTGCATGTGTGAGTTATGTGCACTTTAACACTTCAAAATATTGCTTTTTTTTTTGCAGGCTGGCCACACCCACATTTTATGATGTAAAAAAATCCAAGACAGTTCCATATAATCCCACATGGGTCTAGTTCATTTTGACCAATTTGCAAGTTTCTTGAATGAAAATCCAAGGCGCAAAAAATCCAAATGTGAGAGGTAAAATTTTGAAAAAATTGGGTTCCGCCCACAATGGCCGACTTCCTGTAGGGTTTAGGGTGGGGTCATAATATAATTTTTTACTTGTCTTGGCATGTTCTATGTTTGTACCGAATTTAATTTGCCTACGATGACAAAGGTCTCTCATTGCCGCAATGTATTTCAAATTTTGTGGTGGCGCTATTGAGTCATTTTGAAACATTAATTTTTTTGAATATCAAAATAATAAATTTTTCACCAAACTTGAATTTTGGGCCCAATAAAATTGACTTTTCGTTAACGTTAAGGGGGTCAAAAATGACTTCAATCCGGCACGTATAATAATAATAATAATAATAATAATTAAAACTGCAAGCAGTGATAAAGGCCCTCGCCACCCCTTGCGACCGCGGGGTACACGCCACCGCGGAGATCCTGCGTTTCGTTCCCGCTTACATCGCTCCTCTCCCCAAAATCAGCAACTGAGTAATACTACTCCATTCATTCCAATGAGACCATTTATCACATTGTCACACCTGCACGGTTGGAAATAGAGGTATGGCTTCATTGGCTTTTTTGTTCAGTTTGACAAGCCAAATGTCCATGCTTAATTGTAGATGTTTATGTCAAAGTAATTTTTTTGGTCCAATTCAAAATTTCAGGGGGGCGCTGTGGAGCAATATCATGTCTGACTGATGTAAATTGTATATGTATGTGTTCAGATCCACATTTTGAAAAAAATGTATATTAATGCCAGGAAATAGGACACTGCATGTGTGAGTTACGCGCAATTTAATACTTCAAAATTTTGCTTTTTTATTTGCAGGCTGGCCACACCCACATTTTATGATGTAGAAAAATCCAAGACAGTTCCCTATAATCCCACATGGGTCTAGTTCATTTTTACCAATTTGCAAGATTCTTGAATGAAAATCCAAGGCGCAAAAAATCCAAATGTGAGAGGTAAAATTTTGAAAAAATCGGGTTCCGCCCACAATGGCCGACTTCCTGTAGGGTTTAGGGTGGGGTCATAATATAATTTTTTACTTGTCTTGACATGTTCTATATTTGTACCAAATTTCATTTGTCTACGATGCAAAAGGTCTCTCATTGCCGTAATGTATTTCAAATTTTGAGGTGGCGCTATTGAGTCATTTTGATACGTTAATTTTTTTGAACATCAAAATACAACTTTTTTTGCCAATCTTGAATTTTAGGCCATAGTTTGATGAGTGTTGAGCATCTATTTAGTCTACAACAAAGTCCAGTACTCTGAACCCCATTCATTTCAATGACACATTTATTATGTTACCACGGTAACATAGTTGAAAATAGAGGTATGTTCTGATAGGCTTTTTTGTTCCATATGGTGAGAGGAACATGTGTACCAAATTTCAATGGTCTACGACAAAGTAATAATTTTTCATCCCAGTTATCCAAAACCCATGTATTTCAATGAGAAATGGCAGACGTTGCCATGGCAACACATTTCAAAATAGAGGTATGGTGTCTGAGACTTTTTTGTTCAGTATAGCAATAGGGATGTCCATGCCAAATTTCAAATGTTTATGTCAAAGTAATTTTTTTGGTCCAATTCAAAAGTTCAAGGGGGCGCTGTGGAGCCAAAAAAAAAATTTGACACATGTAAATTGTATATCATTTGGTGCTGATCAATATTGTAAACAAAATGTATATTAATGCCGGGAAATAGGAAACTGCATGTGTGAGTTACGCGCAATTTAATAGTTCAAAATATTGCTTATTTTTTTGCAGGCTGGCCACACCTAAATTTTATCATGTAGAAAAATCCAAGACAGTTCCCTATAATCCCACATGGGTCTGGTTCATTGTGACCATTTGGCAAGTTTCTTGAATGAAAAGCCGAGGCGCAAAAAATCCAAATGTGAGAGGTAAAATTTTGAAAAAATGGGGTTCCGCCTACAATGGCCGACTTCCTGTAGGGTTTAGGGTGGGGTCATAATAGAATTTTTTACTTGTCTTGACATGTTCTATGTTTGTACCAAATTTCATTTGTCTACGATGAAAAAGGTCTCTCATTGCCGCAATGTATTTCAAATTTTGAGGTGGCGCTATTGAGTCATTTTGTTACGTAAATTTTTTTGCACATCAAAATACAACATTTCTTGCCAATCTTGAATTTCAGGCCATAGTTTGATGAGTGTAGAGCATCTATTTAGTCTACAACAAAGTCCAGTACTCTGAACCCCATTCATTTCAATGGCACATTTATTATGTTACCACGGCAACATAGTTGCAAATAGAGGTATGATCTCATTGACTTTTTTGATCAGTATGTCAAGGAGGATGTATGTGCAAAATTTCAAATGTTTATGTCAAACTTTGCAAAAACAATGCATTGGAGTTTTAGGGGGCGCTACCGAGACATTTTTCAAAATTTTTATAAACGCAGGTAAAAAAAAAAAATTTTTCACCAGTCTTGAATTTTGGGTGCAATAAAATTGACTTTTCGTTAACGTTCAGGGGGTCAAAAATGACTTCAAAGCGGTAAGTATAATAATAATAATAATAATAATAATGGAAATTTTTTTTCCACCCATTATTTTTCTCCTAAACCATAACAGCTACAGTCATGTGACTTTCTCACATTGTGCCCCATCACAAATAAGGCCCCTGTGATTTTTTTCACACGTCCACGACAAATCGATTGTCTTCTACGAATTTTTGAAAATGAAATCTGAAGAGGGCGCTAGAGACCCATTTTGTGAGAGAGTGCCTTGATTTGCATATCATTGCGTTCAGCTCACAAATGTGCATAAATGCTGTATTAGCGTTTTCCCAACAAAAAATGTGTGAAAGAGAAATAGTTTTTTGAAATATTCCAAAATTTGCGATTTTGTTGAAAATTCACCCTGACCACACCCAAAGTCATAATCAAAATGTAATAGATAATCTTTAATCACACATGGGTTTAGTGGGATTTGGCCAAATTTGTAGTGTTTGTGATGAAAACTGTGCGAGAAAATGTCCTGAATGCGAGGGTGTGCACTTTTGCCGTTCACGGGTTTGATCCAATATGGCCGACTTCCTGTACATTTTAGGGAGGGGCCATAATATAATTTTTGTCATGTCCCGACATGTACTATTTTTTGATGTGAGTTTCGGATTTTTACGTCGACTTTTGTCCGAGTCGGGCTCCCATTGGCCCCATGAAAATCAAAGTTTGAGGTGGCGCTACCGAGTCGTCTTTCGTTATTTTTTCTCGGGGTCTTTTGCGACAATTAGAGCTCGTTGAGTTCTAATTTTTGACACCACTCACTGCCATGTCGGGGCGTGTTTACTACTTGATTTTTGCCATTTTCCGGGTTTCGGACGCGGTTTTAATGAGTCCCTCGCCGGGACGGAGTCCCAGGCTCGGGCCTAATAATGGAAACGCATTTTCCACCCATTATTTTTCTCCTAAACCATAACAGCTACAGTCATGTGACTTTCTCACATTGTGCCCCATCACAAATAAGGCCCCTGTGATTTTTTTTCACACGTCCACATCAAAGCGTTTGTCTTCTACGAATTTTTGAAAATGAAATTTGAAGAGGGCGCTAGAGATCCATTTTGTGAGAGAGTGCCTTGATTTGCATATCATTGCGTTCAGCTCACAAATGTGCATAAACGCTGTATTAGCGTTTTCCCAACAAAAAATGTGTGAAAGAGAAATATTTTTTTGAAATATTCCAAAATTTGCGATTTTGTTGAAAATTCACCCTGACCACACCCAAAGTCAAAATCAAAATGTAATTGATAATCTTTAATCCCACATGGGTTTAGTGGGATTTGGCCAAATTCGAAGTGTTTGTGATTAAAACTGTGCGAGAAAATGTCCTGAATGCGAGGGTGTGCACTTTTGTCGTTCCCGGGTTTGATCCAATATGGCCGACGTCCTGTAAATTTTAGGGCGGGGCCATAATATAATTTTTGTCATGTCCCGACATGTTCTATTTTTTGATGTGAGTTTCGGATTTTTACGTTGACTTTTTTTCGAGTCGGGCTCCCATAGGCCCCATGAAAATCAAAGTTTGAGGTGGCGCTACCGAGTCGTCTTTCGTTATTTTTTCTCGGGGTCTTTTGTGACAATTAGAGCTCGTCGAGTTCTAATTTTTGACACCACTCACTGCCATGTCGGGGCGTGTTTACTACTTGATTTTTGCCATTTTCCACGCTCCGGACGCGGTTTTAATGAGTCCCTCGCCGGGACGGAGTCCCAGGCTCGGGCCTAATAATAATAATAATGGAAATTTTTTTTCCACCCATTATTTTTCTCCTAAACCATAACAGCTACAGTCATGTGACTTTCTCACATTGTGCCCCATCACAAATAAGGCCTCTGTGAATTTTTTCAAAAGTCTACAATAAATCGATTGTCTTCTATGAATTTTTGAAAATGAAATTTGAAGAGGGCGCTAGAGAGTCATTTTGTGAGAGAGTGCCTTGATTTTCATAACATTGCGTTCAGCTCACAAATGTGCATAAACGCTGTATTAGCGATTTCCCAACAAAAAATGTGTGAAAGAGAAATATTTTTTTGAAATATTCCAAAAATTGCGATTTTGTTGAAAATTCACCCTGACCACACCCGAAGTCATAATCAAAATGTAATTGATAATCTTTAATCACACATGGGTTAAGAGGGATTTGACCAAATGTGACGTGTTTGTGATGAAAACTGTGCGAGAAAATGTCCTGAATGCGAGGGTGTGCACTTTTGTCGTTCCCGGGTTTGATGCAATATGGCCCTACCCTAAAATGTCCTGTACATTTTAGGGTGGGGCCATAATATCATTTTTGTCGTGTCCCGACATGTACTATTTTTTTATGTGAGTTTCGGATTTTTACGTCGACTTTTTTCCGAGTCGGGCTCCCATAGGCCCCATGAAAATCAAAGTTTGAGGTGGCGCTACCGAGTCATCTTTCGTTATTTTTTCTCAGGGTCTTTTGTGACAATTAGAGCTCGTCGAGTTCTAATTTTTGACACCACTCACTGCCATGTCGGGGCGTGTTTACTACTTGATTTTTGCCATTTTCCACGCTCCGGACGCGGTTTTAATGAGTCCCTCGCCGGGACGGAGTCCCAGGCTCGGGCCTAATAATAATAATAATGGAAATTTT
Source organism: Periophthalmus magnuspinnatus (assembly GCF_009829125.3). NCBI lineage: Eukaryota > Metazoa > Chordata > Actinopteri > Gobiiformes > Gobiidae > Periophthalmus > Periophthalmus magnuspinnatus. Next base: position 19,405,669 of record NC_047138.1, on the reverse strand, counting down.
TTTTCCACCCATTATTTTTCTCCTAAACCATAACAGCTACAGTCATGTGACTTTCTCACATTGTGCCCCATCACAAATAAGGCCTCTGTGAATTTTTTCAAAAGTCTACAATAAATCGATTGTCTTCTATGAATTTTTGAAAATGAAATTTGAAGAGGGCGCTAGAGAGTCATTTTGTGAGAGAGTGCCTTGATTTGCATAACATTGCGTTCAGCTCACAAATGTGCATAAACGCTGTATTAGCGATTTCCCAACAAAAAATGTGTGAAAGAGAAATATTTTTTTGAAATATTCCAAAAATTGCGATTTTGTTGAAAATTCACCCTGACCACACCCGAAGTCATAATCAAAATGTAATTGATAATCTTTGATCACACATGGGTTAAGAGGGATTTGACCAAATTTGACGTGTTTGTGATGAAAACTGTGCAAGAAAATGTCCTGAATGCGAGGGTGTGCACTTTTGTCGTTCCCGGGTTTGATGCAATATGGCCGACGTCCTGTACATTTTAGGGTGGGGCCATAATATCATTTTTGTCGTGTCCCGACATGTACTATTTTTTTAGGTGAGTTTCGGATTTTTACGTCGACTTTTTTCCGAGTCGGGCTCCCATAGGCCCCATGAAAATCAAAGTTTGAGGTGGCGCTATCGAGTCGTCTTTCGTTATTTTTTCTCGGGGTCTTTTGTGACAATTAGAGCTTGTTGAGTTCTAATTTTTGACACCACTCACTGCCATGTCGGGGCGTGTTTACTACTTGATTTTTGCCATTTTCCACGCTCCGGACGTGGTTTTAATGAGTCCCTCGCCGGAAGTGTTTGTGTTGAAAACTGTGTGAGAAAATGTCCTGAATGTGAGGGTGTGCACTTTTGTCGTTCCCGGGTTTTGACTTCCTGTACATTTTAGGGCGGGGCCATAATATCATTTTTGTCATGTCCCGACATGTACTATTTTTTGATGTGAGTTTCAGATTTTTAAGTTGACTTTTTTCCGAGTCGGGCTCCCATTGGCCCCATGAAAATCAAAAATTGAGGGGGCGCTGTGGAGCAATATAAAGTCTGACCTGTGTAAATTGTATATCTATGTGTTCAGATCAACATTTTGAATAAAAAAGTATATTCATGCCGGGACGTAGGACACTAACTGTGTGAGTTACATGCAATTAAAAACTTTAAAAAATGGCTTTTTTCTTTGCAGGCTGGCCACACCCACATTTTATTACTTAGAAAGTTCCTAAAGAGTTGCTTATAATCCCACATGGGTCTAGTTCATTTTGACCAATTAGCAAATTTTTTGAAAGAAAATCTGAGGCGCAAAAAATCCAAATGTGAGAGGTAAAATTTTGAAAAAATGGAGTCCCGCCCACAATGGTCGACTTCCTGTAGGGTTTAGGGTGGGGTCATAATATAATTTTTTACTTGTCTTGACATGTTCTATGTTTGTACCAAATTTCATTTGTCTATGATGAAAAAGGTCTCTCATTGTCGTAATGTATTTCAAATTTTGTGGTGGCGCTATTGAGTCATTTTGATACGTTAATTTTTTTGAACATCAAAACACAACATTTTTTGCTAATCTTGAATTTTAGGCCATAGTTTGATGAGTGTAGAGCATCTATTTAGTCTACAACAAAGTGCAGTACTCTGAACCCCATTCATTTCAATGACATATTTATTATGTTACCACGGCAACATAGTTGAAAATAGAGGTATGTTCTCATTGGCTTTTTTGTTCAGTGTGCCAAGCCAAATGTCCATGCCGAATTTCAAATGTTTACGTCAAAGTAATTTTTTTGGTCCAATTCAAAAGTTCAAGGGGGCGCTGTGGAGCAATATAATGTCTGACCTATGCAAATTGTATATGTATGTGTTCAGATCTACATTTTGAAAAAAATGTATATTAATGCCGGGAAATAGGACACTGCATGTGTGAGTTATGTGCACTTTAACACTTCAAAATATTGCTTTTTTATTTGCAGGCTGGCCACACCCACATTTTATGATGTAAAAAAATCCAAGACAGTTCCCTATAATCCCACATGGGTCTAGTTCATTTTGAGCAATTTGCAAGTTTCTTGAATGAAAATCCAAGGCGCAAAAAATCCAAATGTGAGAGGTAAAATTTTGAAAAAATTGGGTTCCGCCCACAATGGCCGACTTCCTGTAGGGTTTAGGGTGGGGTCATAATATAATTTTTTACTTGTCTTGACATGTTCTATGTTTGTACCAAATTTCATTTGCCTACGATGAAAAAGGTCTCTCATTGCCGCAATGTATTTCAAATTTTGTGGTGGCGCTATTGAGTCATTTTGAAACATTAATTTTTTTGAATATCAAAATAATAAATTTTTCACCAACCTTGAATTTTGGGCCCAATAAAATTGACTTTTCGTTAACGTTAAGGGGGTCAAAAATGACTTCAATCCGGCACGTATAATAATAATAATAATAATAATAATAATAATGGAAATTTTTTTTCCACCCATTATTTTTCTCCTAAACCATAACAGCTACAGTCATGTGACTTTCTCACATTGTGCCCCATCACAAATAAGGCCTCTGTGAATTTTTTCAAAAGTCTACAATAAATCGATTGTCTTCTATGAATTTTTGAAAATGAAATTTGAAGAGGGCGCTAGAGAGTCATTTTGTGAGAGAGTGCCTTGATTTGCATAACATTGCGTTCAGCTCACAAATGTGCATAAACGCTGTATTAGCGATTTCCCAACAAAAAATGTGTGAAAGAGAAATATTTTTTTGAAATATTCCAAAAATTGCGATTTTGTTGAAAATTCACCCTGACCACACCCGAAGTCATAATCAAAATGTAATTTATAATCTTTAATCACACATGGGTTAAGAGGGATTTGACCAAATTTGACGTGTTTGTGATGAAAACTGTGCGAGAAAATGTCCTGAATGCGAGGGTGTGCACTTTTGTCGTTCCCGGGTTTGATGCAATATGGCCGACGTCCTGTACATTTTAGGGTGGGGCCATAATATCATTTTTGTCGTGTCCCGACATGTACTATTTTTTATGTGAGTTTCGGATTTTTACGTCGACTTTTTTCCGAGTCGGGCTCCCATAGGCCCCATGAAAATCAAAGTTTGAGGTGGCGCTATCGAGTCGTCTTTCGTTATTTTTTCTCGGGGTCTTTTGTGACAATTAGAGCTTGTTGAGTTCTAATTTTTGACACCACTCACTGCCATGTCGGGGCGTGTTTACTACTTGATTTTTGCCATTTTCCACGCTCCGGACGCGGTTTTAATGAGTCCCTCGCCGGGACGGAGTCCCAGGCTCGGGCCTAATAATAATGGAAATTTTTTTTCCACCCATTATTTTTCTCCTAAACCATAACAGCTACAGTCATGTGACTTTCTCACATTGTGCCCCATCACAAATAAGGCCCCTGTGAATTTTTTCAAAAGTCTACAATAAATCGATTGTCTTCTATGAATTTTTGAAAATGAAATTTGAAGAGGGCGCTAGAGAGTCATTTTGTGAGAGAGTGCCTTGATTTGCATAACATTGCGTTCAGCTCACAAATGTGCATAAACGCTGTATTAGCGATTTCCCAACAAAAAATGTGTGAAAGAGAAATATTTTTTTGAAATATTCCAAAAATTGCGATTTTGTTGAAAATTCACCCTGACCACACCCAAAGTCATAATCAAAATATAGTTGATAATCTTTAATCACACATGGGTTTAGTGGGATTTGGCCAAATTTGACGTGTTTCTGATGAAAACTGTGCGAGAAAATGTCCTGAATGCGAGGGTGTGCACTTTTGTCGTTCCCGGGTTTGATCCAATATGGCCGACGTCCTGTACATTTTAGGGTGGGGCCATAATATCATTTTTGTCGTGTCCCGACATGTACTATTTTTTGATGTGAGTTTCGGATTTTTACGTCGACTTTTTTCCGAGTCGGGCTCCCATAGGCCCCATGAAAATCAAAGTTTGAGGTGGCGCTATCGAGTCGTCTTTCGTTATTTTTTCTCGGGGTCTTTTGTGACAATTAGAGCTCGTCGAGTTCTAATTTTTGACACCACTCACTGCCATGTCGGGGCGTGTTTACTACTTGATTTTTGCCATTTTCCGGGTTTCGGACGCGGTTTTAATGAGTCCCTCGCCGGGACGGAGTCCCAGGCTCGGGCCTAATAATAATGATAATGGAAATTTTTTTTCCACCCATTATTTTTCTCCTAAACCATAACAGCTACAGTCATGTGACTTTCTCACTTTGTGGCTCATCACAAATAAGGCCCCTGTGATTTTTTTCACACGTCCACGTCAAAGCGTTTGTCCTCTACAAATTTTTGAAAATGAAATTTGAAGAGGGCGCTAGAGAGCCATTTTGTGAGAGAGTGCCTTGATGTGCATATCATTGCGTTCAGCTCAGCAATGTGCATAAACGCTGTATTAGAGTTTTCCCAACAAAAAATGTGTGAAAGAGAAATATTTTTTTGAAATATTCCAAAATTTGCGATTTTGTTGAAAATTCACCCTGACCACACCCAAAGTCATAATCAAAATGTAATTGATAATTTTTAATCACACATGGGATTAGAGGGATTTGACCAAATTTGAAATGTTTGTGATGAAAACTGTGCGAGAAAATGTCCTGAATGCGAGGGTGTGCACTTTTGTCCTTCCCGGGTTTGATCCAATATGGCCGACTTCCTGTACATTTTAGGGAGAGGCCATAATATCATTGTTGTCATGTCCCCACATGTTCTATTTTTTTATGTGAGTTTCGGATTTTTACGTCGACTTTTTTCCGAGTCGGGCTCCCATTGGCCCCATGAAAATCAAAGTTTGAGGTGGCGCTACCGAGTCGTCTTTCGTTATTTTTTCTCGGGGTCTTTTGTGACAATTAGAGCTCGTCGAGTTCTAATTTTTGACACCACTCACTGCCATGTCGGGGCGTGTTTACTACTTGATTTTTGCCATTTTCCACGCTCCGGACGCGGTTTTAATGAGTCCCTCGCCGGGACGGAGTCACAGGCTCGGGCCTAATAATGGAAATTTTTTTTCCACCCATTATTTTTCTCCTAAACCATAACAGCTACAGTCATGTGACTTTCTCACATTGTGCCCCATCACAAATAAGGCCCCTGTGATTTTTTTCACACGTCCACGACAAATCGATTGTCTTCTACGAATTTTTGAAAATGAAATTTGAAGAGGGCGCTAGAGAGCCATTTTGTGAGAGAGTGCCTTGATTTGCATATCATTGCGTTCAGCTCACAAATGTGCATAAACGCTGTATTAGCGTTTTCCCAACAAAAAATGTGTGAAAGACAAATATTTTTTTGAAATATTCCAAAATTTGCGATTTTGTTGAAAATTCACCCTGACCACACCCGAAGTCATAATCAAAATGTAATTGTTAATCTTTAATCACACATGTGTTTAGAGGGATTTGGCCAAATTTGAAGTGTTTGTGATTAAAACTGTGTGAGAAAATTTCCTGAATGCGAGGGTGTGCACTTTTGTCGTTCCCGGGTTTGATCCAATATGGCCGACGTCCTGTACATTTTAGGGCGGGGCCATAATATCATTTTTGTCATGTCCTGACATGTTCTATTTTTTGCTGTGAGTTTCAGATTTTTACGTTGACTTTTGTCCGAGTCGGGCTCCCATTGGCCCCATGAAAATCAAAGTTTGAGGTGGCGCTACCGAGTCGTCTTTCGTTATTTTTTCTCGGGGTCTTTTGTGACAATTAGAGCTCGTCGAGTTCTAATTTTTGACACCACTCACTGCCATGTCGGGGCGTGTTTACTACTTGATTTTTGCCATTTTCCACGCTCCGGACGCGGTTTTAATGAGTCCGTCGCCGGGACGGAGTCCCAGGCTCGGGCCTAATAATAGTTGCCGATAGAGGTATGTTGTCATTGGCTTTTTTGTTCAGTATGATGAGAGGAATATGTGTAGCAAATTTCAATGGTCTATGACAAAGTAATTATTTTTCATCCCAGTTAACCAAAACCCATGTATTTCAATGAGAAAAGTCAGACGTTGCCATGGCAACACCTTTGAAATTAGAGATATGTTCTTATTGACTTTTTTGTTCAGTTTGCCAAGCCAAATGTCCATGCCCAATTTCAAATGTTTACGTCAAAGTAATTTTTTTGGCCCAATTCAAAAGTTCAAGGGGGCGCTGTGGAGCAAAAAAAATTCTGACATATGTAAATTGTGTATCATTTCGTGTAGACCAAGATTTTAAACAAAATGTATATTAATGCCGGGAAATAGGACACTGCATGTGTGAGTTATGCACACTTTAACACTTCAAAATATTGCTTTTTTCTTTGCAGGCTGGCCACACCCACATTTTATGATGTAGAAAAATCCAAGACAGTTCCCTATAATCCCACATGGGTCTAGTTCATTTTCACCAATTTGCAAGTTTCTTGAATGAAAATCCAAGGCGCAAAAAATCCAAATGTGAGAGGTAAAATTTTGAAAAATTGGGGTTCCGCCCACAATGGCCGACTTCCTGTAGGTTTTAGGGTGGGGTCATAATATAATTTTTTACTTATCTTGACATGTTCTATGTTTGTACCAATTTTCATTTGTCTACGATGAAAAAGGTCTGTCATTGACGTAATGCATTTTGATTTTTGAGGTGGCGCTATTGAGTCATTTTTAAACATTAATTTTTTTAAAGATCAAAATAATAAATTTTTCACCAACCTTGAATTTTGGGTCCAATAAAATTGACTTTTCGTTAACGTTCAGGGGGTCAAAAGTGGCTTCAATTCGGCCACCAAAATAATAATAATAATAATAATTAAAACTGCAAGCAGTGATAAAGGCCCTCGCCACCCCTTGCGACCGCGGGGTACACGCCACCGCAGAGATCCTGCCTTTCGTTCCCGCTTACATCGCTCCTCCCCCCAAAATCAGCGACTGAGCAATACTACTCCATTCATTCCAAAGCCACTATTTATGACATTGTCACGCCTGCACGGTTGGAAATAGAGATATGTCTTCGTTGGCTTTTTTGTTCAGTATGATGAGAGGAATATGTGTACCAAATTTCAATGGTCTATGACACAGTAAATATTTTCCATTCCAGTTAACCAAAACCCATGTATTTCAATGATAAATGTCAGACGTTGCCATGGCAACACCTTTAAAAATAGAGATATGGTGTTTGTGACTCTTTTATGCAGTATGGCAACAGAAGTGTCCATGCCAAATTTCAAATGTTTGTGAGAAAGTAATTTTTTGAGTACTATTAATAAGTTCAAGGGGGCGCTGTGGAGCAATGTAAAGTTTGACATATGTAAATTACATGTCTATTCACTCAGATCAAGATTTTGAAAAAAAAAACGTATATTAATGCCGGGAATTAGGACACTGCATGTTTGAGTTACGGGCCATTTAAAACTTCAAAAAACATCTTTTTTCTTTGCAGGCTGGCCACACCCATATTTTATAATTTAACAAAATTCAGGAGAGTAGCCTATAATCCCAACTGAGTCTAGTGTATTTTGACCAATTCGCAAGTTTCTTGAAAGAAAATCCGAGGCACAAAAAATTCAAATGTGAGTGGTCAAATTTTGAAAGAATTGAGTTCTGCCCACAATGGCTGACTTCCTGTAGGGTTTAGGGTGGGGTGTTAAAATAATTTTTTACTTGTCTTGACATGTTCTATGTTTGTACCAAATTTCATGGAGCAATTTATTGTCTGACCTGTGTAAATTGTATATCTATGTGTTCAGATCAACAGTTTGAATAAAAAAGTATATTCCTGCCGGGACATAGGACACTAACGGTGTGAGTTACACGCATTTAAAACCTTCAAAAAATGTATTTTATCTTTGCAGGCTGGCCACACCCACATTTTATAATTTAGAAAATTCCAAAAGAGTTCCCTATAATCCCACATGGGTCTAGTAAATTATGACCATTTTGCAAGTTTCTTGAATGAAAATCCACGGCGCAAAAAATCCAAATGTGAGAGGTAAAATTTTGAAAAAATGGGGTTCCGCCCACAATGGCCGTCTTCCTGTAGGGTTTAGGGTGGGGTCATAATATAATTTTTTCTTGTCTTGACATGTTCTATGTTTGTCCCAAATTTCATTTGTCTACGATGAAAAAGGTCTCTCATTGCCGTAATGTATTTCAAATTTTGAGGTGAGTCATTTTGATACGTTAATTTTTTTCCACATGAAAATACAACTTGTTTTGCCAATCTTGAATTTTAGGCCATAGTTTGATGAGTGTAGAGCATCTGTTTAGTCTACAACAAAGTCCAGTACTCTGAACCCCATTCATTTCAATGACACATTTATTTTGTTACCACGGTAACATAGTTTCAAATAGAGGTATGTTGTCATTGGCTTTTTTGTTCAGTTTGCCAAGCTAAATGTCCATGTCGATTTTCAAATGTTTACGTCAAAGTAATTTTTTTGATACAATTCAAAAGTTCAAGGGGGCGCTGTGGAGCAAAAAAAATTGTGACATATGCAAATTGTATATCATGTCGTGCAGATTAAGATTTTAAACAAAATGTATATTAATGCCGGGAAATAGGACACTGCATGTGTGAGTTATGCACACTTTAACACTTCAAAATATTGTTTTTTTCTTTGATTGGTGGCCACACCTACATTTTATGATGTAGAAAAATCCAAGACAGTTCCCTATAATCCCACATGAGTCTAGTTCATTTTGACCAATTTGCAAGTTTCTTGAATGAAAATCCAAGGCGCAAAAAATCCAAATGTGAGAGGTAAAATTTTGGAAAAATGGGGTTCCGCCCACAATGGCCGACTTCCTGTAGGGTTTAGGGTGGGGTCATAGTATAATTTTTTACTTGTCTTGACATGTTCTATGTTTGTACCAAATTTTATTTGTCTACGATGAAAAAGGTCTCTCATTGCCGCAATGTATTTCAAATTTTGAGGTGGTGCTATTGAGTCATTTTTAAACATAAATTTTTTTAAAGATCAAAATAATAAATTTTTCACCAACCTTGAATTTTGGGTCCAATAAAATTGACTTTTCGTTAACGTTCAGGGGGTCAAAAGTGGCTTCAATTCGGCCACCAAAATAATAATAATAATAATAATAATAATGGAAAAAAATTTTCCACCCATTATTTTTCTCCTAAACCATAACAGCTACAGTCATGTGACTTTCTCACATTGTGCCCCATCACAAATAAGGCCCCTGTGATTTTTTTCACACGTCCACGACAAATCGATTGTCCTCTACGAATTTTTGAAAATGAAATTTGAAGAGGGCGCTAGAGAGCCATTTTGTGAGAGAGTGCCTTGATTTGCATATCATTGCGTTCAGCTCACAAATGTGCATAAACGCTGTATTAGCGTTTTCCCAACAAAAAATGTGTGAAAGAGAAATATTTTTTTAAAATATTCATAAATTTGCGATTTTGTTGAAAATTCACCCTGACCACACCCAAAGTCATAATCAAAATGTAATTGATAATCTTTAATCACACATGGGTTTAGTGGGATTTGGCTAAATTTGATGTGTTTCTGATGAAAACTGTGCGAGAAAATGTCCTGAATGTGAGGGTGTGCACTTTTGTCGTTCCCGGGTTTGATCCAATATGGCCGGCGTCCTGTACATTTTAGGGCGGGGCCATAATATCATTTTTGTCATGTCCCGACATGTACTATTTTTTGATGTGAGTTTCGGATTTTTACGTCGACTTTTTTCCGAGTCGGGCTCCCATTGGCCCCATGAAAATCAAAGTTTGAGGTGGCGCTACCGAGTCGTCTTGCGATATTTTTTCTCGGGGTCTTTTGTGACAATTAGAGCTCGTCGAGTTCTAATTTTTGACACCACTCACTGCCATGTCGGGGCGTGTTTACTACTTGATTTTTGCCATTTTCCACGCTCCGGACGCGGTTTTAATGAGTCCCTCGCCGGGACGGAGTCCCAGGCTCGGGCCTAATAATAATAATAATAATGGAAATTTTTTTTCCACCCATTATTTTTCTCCTAAACCATAACAGCTACAGTCATGTGACTTTCTCACATTGTGCCCCATCACAAATAAGGCCCCTGTGATTTTTTTCACACGTCCACGATCAAATCGATTGTCCTTCTACGAATTTTTGAAAATGAAATTTGAAGAGGGCGCTAGAGAGCCATTTTGTGAGAGAGTGCCTTGATTTGCATATCATTGCGTTCAGCTCACAAATGTGCATAAACGCTGTATTAGCGTTTTCCCAACAAAAAATGTGTGAAAGACAAATATTTTTTTGAAATATTCCAAAATTTGCGATTTTGTTGAAAATTCACCCTGACCACACCCGAAGTCATAATCAAAATGTAATTGTTAATCTTTAATCACACATGTGTTTAGAGGGATTTGGCCAAATTTGAAGTGTTTGTGATTAAAACTGTGTGAGAAAATGTCCTGAATGCGAGGGTGTGCACTTTTGTCGTTCCCGGGTTTGATCCAATATGGCCGACGTCCTGTACATTTTAGGGCGGGGCCATAATATCATTTTTGTCATGTCCTGACATGTTCTATTTTTTGATGTGAGTTTCAGATTTTTACGTTGACTTTTGTCCGAGTCGGGCTCCCATTGGCCCCATGAAAATCAAAGTTTGAGGTGGCGCTACCGAGTCGTCTTTCGTTATTTTTTCTCGGGGTCTTTTGTGACAATTAGAGCTCGTCGAGTTCTAATTTTTGACACCACTCACTGCCATGTCGGGGCGTGTTTACTACTTGATTTTTGCCATTTTCCACGCTCCGGACGCGGTTTTAATGAGTCCCTCGCCGGGACGGAGTCCCAGGCTCGGGCCTAATAATAATAATGGAAATTTTTTTTCCACCCATTATTTTTCTCCTAAACCATAACAGCTACAGTCATGTGACTTTCTCACATTGTGCCCCATCACAAATAAGGCCCCTGTGATTTTTTTCACACGTCCACGACAAATCGATTGTCTTCTACGAATTTTTGAAAATGAAATTTGAAGAGGGCGCTAGAGAGCCATTTTGTGAGAGAGTGCCTTGATTTGCATATCATTGCGTTCAGCTCACAAATGTGCATAAACGCTGTATTAGCGTTTTCCCAACAAAAAATGTGTGAAAGAGAAATATTTTTTTGAAATATTCCAAAATTTGCGATTTTGTTGAAAATTCACCCTGACCACACCCAAAGTCATAATCAAAATGTAATTGTTAATCTTTAATCACACATGGGTTTAGTGGGATTTGGCCAAATTTGAAGTGTTTGTGATGAAAACTGTGCGAGAAAATGTCCTGAATGCGAGGGTGTGCACTTTTGTCGTTCCCGGGTTTGATCCAATATGGCCGACGTCCTGTACATTTTAGGGCGGGGCCATAATATAATTTTTGTCATGTCCCGACATGTTCTATTTTTTGATGTGAGTTTCGGATTTTTACGTCGACTTTTTTCCGAGTCGGGCTCCCATAGGCCCCATGAAAATCAAAGTTTGAGGTGGCGCTACCGAGTCGTCTTTCGTTATTTTTTCTCGGGGTCTTTTGTGACAATTAGAGCTCGTCGAGTTCTAATTTTTGACACCACTCACTGCCATGTCGGGGCGTGTTTACTACTTGATTTTTGCCATTTTCCACGCTCCGGACGCGGTTTTAATGAGTCCCTCGCCGGGACGGAGTCCCAGGCTCGGGCCTAATAATGGAAATTTTTTTTCCACCCATTATTTTTCTCCTAAACCATAACAGCTACAGTCATGTGACTTTGTCACATTGTGCCCCATCACAAATAAGGCCCCTGTGATTTTTTTCACACGTCCACGACAAATCGATTGTCTTCTACGAATTTTTGAAAATGAAATTTGAAGAGGGCGCTAGAGAGCCATTTTGTGAGAGAGTGCCTTGATTTGCATATCATTGCGTTCAGCTCACAAATGTGCATAAACGCTGTATTAGCGTTTTCCCAACAAAAAATGTGTGAAAGAGAAATATTTTTTTGAAATATTCCTAAAATTATGCGATTTTGTTGAAAATTCACCCTGACCACACCCAAAGTCATAATCAAAATGTAATTGATAATCTTTAATCACACATGGGTTTAATGGGATTTGGCCAAATTTGAAGTGTTTGTGATGAAAACTGGGCGAGAAAATGTCCTGAATGCGAGGGTGTGCACTTTTGTCGTTCCCGGGTTTGATCCAATATGGCCGATGTCCTGTACATTTTAGGGCGGGGCCATAATATCATTTTTGTCATGTCCCGACATGTTCTATTTTTTGATGTGAGTTTCGGATTTTTACGTCGACTTTTTTCCGAGTCGGGCTCCCATTGGCCCCATGAAAATCAAAGTTTGAGGTGGCGCTACCGAGTCGTCTTTCGTTATTTTTTCTCGGGGTCTTTTGTGACAATTAGAGCTCGTCGAGTTCTAATTTTTGACACCACTCACTGCCATGTCGGGGCGTGTTTACTACTTGATTTTTGCCATTTTCCACGCTCCGGACGCGGTTTTAATGAGTCCCTCGCCGGGACGGAGTCCCAGGCTCGGGCCTAATAATAATAATGGAAACGCATTTTCCACCCATTATTTTTCTCCTAAACCATAACAGCTACAGTCATGTGACTTTTTCACATTGTGCCCCATCACAAATAAGGCCCCTGTGAATTTTTTCACACGTCCACGACAAATTGCTTGTCTTCTACGAATTTTTGAAAATGAAATTTGAAGAGGGCGCTAGAGAGCCATTTTGTGAGAGAGTGCCTTGATTTGCATACCATTGCGTTCAGCTTACAAATGTGCATAAACGCTGTATTAGCGTTTTCCCAACAAAAAATGTGTGAAAGAGAAATATTTTATTGAAATATTGCAAAAATTGCGATTTTGTTGAAAATTCACCCTGACCACACCCAAAGTCATAATCAAAATGTAATTGTTAATCTTTAATCACACATGGGTTTAGAGGGATTTGGCCAAATTTGACGTGTTTGTGATGAAAACTGTGTGAGAAAATGTCCTGAATGTGAGAGTGTGCACTTTTGTCGTTCTCGGGTTTGATCCAATATGGCCGACGTCCTGTACATTTTAGGGCGGGGCCATAATATCATTTTTGTCATGTCCCGACATGTACTATTTTTTGATGTGAGTTTCGGATTTTTACGTCGACTTTTTTCCGAGTCGGGCTCCCATTGGCCCCATGAAAATCAAAGTTTGAGGTGGCGCTACCGAGTCATCTTTCGTTATTTTTTCTCGGGGTCTTTTGTGACAATTAGAGCTCGTCGAGTTCTAATTTTTGACACCACTCACTGCCATGTCGGGGCGTGTTTACTACTTGATTTTTGCCATTTTCCGGGTTTCGGACGCGGTTTTAATGAGTCCCTCGCCGGGACGGAGTCCCAGGCTCGGGCCTAATAATGGAAACGCATTTTCCACCCATTATTTTTCTCCTAAACCATAACAGCTACAGTCATGTGACTTTCTCACATTGTGCCCCATCACAAATAAGGCCTCTGTGAATTTTTCCACAAGTCCACAACAAAGCGATTGTCTTTGACGAATTTTTGAATATAAAATTTGAAGAGGGCGCTAGAGAGCCATTTTGTCAGAGAGTGTCTTGATTTGCATATCATTGCGTTCAGCTTACAAATGTGCATAAACGCTGTATTAGCGTTTTCCCAACAAAAAATGTGTGAAAGAGAAATATTTTTTTGAAATATTCATAAATTTGCGATTTTGTTGAAAATTCACCCTGACCACACCCAAAGTCATAATCAAAGTGTAATTGATAATCTTTAATCACACATGGGTTTAGTGGGATTTGGCCAAATTTGAAGTGTTTGTGATGAAAACTGTGCGAGAAAATGTCCTGAATGTGAGGGTGCGCACTTTTGTCATTCCCGGGTTTGATCCAATATGGCCGAATTCCTGTACATTTTAGGGCGGGGCCATAATATCATTTTTGTCATGTCCCAGTATGTTCTATTTTTTGATGTGAGTTTCAGATTTTTAAGTTGACTTTTTTCCGAGTCGGGCTCCCATTGGCCCCATAAAATGAAAGTTTGAGGGGGCGCTGTGGAGCAATATAAAGTCTGACCTGTGTAAATTGTATATCTATGTGTTCAGATCAACATTTTGAATAAAAAAGTATATTCATGCCGGGACGTAGGACACTAACTGTGTGAGTTACATGCAATTAAAAACTTTTAAAAATGGCTTTTTTCTTTGCAGGCTGGCCACACCCACATTTTATTACTTAGAAAATTCCAAAAGAGTTGCTTATAATCCCACATGGGTCTAGTTCATTTTGACCAATTTGCAAGTTTGTTTAATGAAAATCCAAGGCGCAAAAAATCCAAATGTGAGAGGTAAAATTTTGAAAAAATGAGGTTCCGCCCACAATGGCCGACTTCCTGTAGGGTTTAGGGTGGGGTCATATTATATTTTTTTACTTGTCTTGACATGTTCTATGTTTGTACCCATTTCATTTGTCTACGATGAAAAAGGTCTCTCATTGCCGTAATGTATTTCAAATTTTGAGGTGGCGCTATTGAGTCATTTTGATTCATAATTTTTTTTGAACATCAAAATAATAAATTTTTCACCAATCTTGAATTTTGGGTCCAATAAAATTGACTTTTCGTTAATGTTCAGGGGGTCAAAAGTGGATTCAAAGTCGCGACCAAAATAATAATAAGAAGAAGAATAATGGAAACGCATTTTCCACCCATTATTTTTCTCCTAAACCATAACAGCTACAGTCATGTGACTTTCTCACATTGTGCCCCATCACAAATAAGACCCCTGTGAATTTTTTCACACGTCCACGACAAATCGCTTGTCTTCTACGAATTTTTGAAAATGAAATTTGAAGAGGGTGCTAGAGAGCCATTTTGTGAGAGAGTGCCTTGATTTGCATATCATTGCGTTCAGCTCACAAATGTGCATAATTGCTGTATTAGCGTTTTCCCAACAAAAAATGTGTGAAAGACAAATATTTTATTGAAATATTCCAAAAATTGCGATTTTGTGGAAAATTCACCCTGACCACACCCAAAGTCATAATCAAAATGTAATTGATAATCTTTAATCACACATGGGTTTAGTGGGATTTGGCCAAATTTGAAGTGTTTATGATGAAAACTGGGCGAGAAAATGTCCTGAATGTGAGCGTGTGCACTTTTGTCGTTCCTGGGTTTGATCCAATATGGCCGACTTCCTGTACATTTTAGGGCGGGGCCATAATATCATTTTTGTCATGTCCCGACATGTTCTATTTTTTGATGTGAGTTTCGGATTTTTACGTCGACTTTTTTCCGAGTCGGGCTCCCATTGGCCCCATGAAAATCAAAGTTTGAGGTGGCACTACCGAGTCATCTTTCGTTATTTTTTCTCGGGGTCTTTTGTGACAATTAGAGCTCGTCGAGTTCTAATTTTTGACACCACTCACTGCCATGTCGGGGCGTGTTTACTACTTGATTTTTGCCATTTTCCATGCTCCGGACGCGGTTTTAATGAGTCCCTCGCCGGGACGGAGTCCCAGGCTCGGGCCTAATAATAATAATAATAATAAAAAAAACTGAAAAATAATGAATAACAATTAGCTTTGTTTAAGTGTTTGATACCCACACTTGCAGCTGCTCTCCCTCCTCTATCTCCTCTTTTATCTGGGGAGTCTCTGGGCTTCCCAGTTCAGACCAGGACCAGGACTCAGGGAGGGCCTCTGGACAAGTGCAGGAGACAAAGGGATTCCCCCTTTGTCTCCTGCACTTGTCCAGAGGCCCAAAGGGCTAATCTCCTTAAACACAGTCATGTCTGCTTCCTGTGAACTACACTGCAAAACATGTGGTGGTGTGGTGGTAGAATAATAAAAATAAAAATCAAACCTTGTTTGAGATGGAAAAATATATATTCTTTGCTTGGAATCCTGGTTTTCACTTATGACATTTCTTGACCCTGAGGAGGCACAGCTGTGAAGTAAAAACCATTTCAGGAGACTTCATCATGAAGCTCACTGAGAGGACAAGGGTTGAGCTGTTCACAAAGCAAAGGGTGGATACTCTACACTGATGTCTTCTGTATGCATCTGAAAAGTAGTAAAGTAAAAAAGACATTGAATGAGAGGGTTTGTCAATTCTTTAGAGTAGTATTGTAAAAGGGAAGGAATTTATTAAAAAATGTCAGCATTTCCTCAGTTTGACACAGCCCCTTTTCCTTCATGGTGTGATCAAATGTCCAACATTTAGATTTGACATATGCCTGTCACGTGACTTACACCTGCAGCCATATTGGATCTGGTCGCTAATACTGTCAGCTGACAGATCACATTGTATTAAGTAGCCTAGAACTCTCAGACTGCATGATACAATGCCAATGTGGCTTCGTTGCAGCGTTAAGGATTTGTGATTAGCAAACAGATAAAACATAATGGACTCCTCTGGGAACAGAAATGTGCCTCGTCTCTACCCACTTCTCAGCAACATCAGCTTAAACACCAGGATCCAGAAAACTTATGGTAACCCACAGTGACGAGCACGACTCTCGGGGCTTAGCGCACTCACAGCTGAGTCCAGAAGCCACTGGTTCCTCTGGTTCTCCTGAGCGGCACACTTCCTCTTCATACTCTGCTATGGTTCTTTCAAACAGCGCAAAGATGTCTTCAGCTGTCACGTTCACACACATTCACCTTGCATTCAGACGTGCATTCGTTGCGTGTTCCATAGCTGTGCGTGTAGACCAGTGCAGACTTTGGAAATATGCTGTTTGGATTTAAAGGGCCCATATTAAACTATTTTCTGATCCATGTTATAATGTAGTTTCCTCATCACAAACATACCTGGAGTTGTGTTTTGTTTCATTCACATGTTTAACACACAAACCCTGCGTATTTAGGCTGAGCTCGTCTCTCGAACTGAAAACACACTGTTCCACCTTGCCATGTCATGTGGTAATACAGGAAGTGTTCCACTGTGTTTTTGAATTCCAAACACCTTCACTAGAACCATTTAGATGGCAAACGGTAAAATGTAGCTGTTAACTTGAAAACTACCACATCATGAGATCACATGGTGGAACAGAGCATTTTGATCTTTGGAGATATAGACAGGCTAAAAATAGCAGGTTACTCAACCGTATGAATGAAACAAAACACAAAACAATTCCAGGTATGTTTTTGAGGAGGGAACAGGATTATAACATGGCTTGAAGCTCACAAGTCATTTTTGTGTAATATATGACCTTTAACTTGCTTTGTGCTGGAAAGAAGAGTAATAGACTTTAGTAGTTTTCACTTTAATATAGCCTTATAAATACTTACATTTATGATCTTTTTCCACATTCTTGATTTTGCACAAAGCTGGTGGAGGTCCAGATGAAGACAAAGACAACAAAACATCTGAGTTGGAGTCATATACATTGAATGGAGTCTATGGTTGTGTATATATGAAGAAACGGATTACATTTTTACTTAAAATTTAAAAGCACTCTACGTAACTTTTCTGCTGGTCAGATGTGTGGAGAAGAGAGCCTGCTCACAATAAGAATACATGCTTTTCAGCAACTAATTAAATGAAGATAGACAGGTCCTATATTACACAAAATGGACTTTGAGCTTTAAGCCATGTTCTAATGTGACCTGATCAAAAACATACACTTGTGTTTTGTTGCATTCACACGTTTGAGTAACCCTTTATTATCTACATCTCCAAAACTCAAAATAGAAAAAACTCTGTTCCACTTTGTGATGCCATGAAGTGGTAGTTTTCAAGTTAACAGCTCCTTTTACCTTTAGTTCAGTAGAGATCAGCAATTCCAGGGCTGAAATGATCCTATTGAAGGTGTATGTACACAGTGTAGCACTTCCAGTATTCCAGCATGACATCACAAGGTGGTACAGTTTGTTGTTTGAGAGAAGAACTAAGAACATGAAGCCTAAATATGAAGGGTTTGTTTGTTAAACACGTGTGAATGAAACAAAACACAACTCCAGGTATGTTTGTGATGAGAAAACAACATATTTTTTTTTTAAGTGTAATATAGGCCCTTTAAGTACAGTAGAAAATTCGAGGCAAAGGAATAATTGCTCAGTGGAGACAAGCAGATGGTAGACCCTCACAAGAAAAGTTACATAATGCTTTAAGCTGAACGTTATACATTTCTCAGGCTGGAGTAGTAGCGTACAGTATCTTAAGTCATTCAACATACAACACTTGCAGACAAATGAGGACTACAGCAAGCCAACATGCTTCACTGCCTTTCAGTCCAGATGATTTTAATTGATACTTTGCAGCTGATGTTATCAATATTCCCTGGGGGTGGGGTGTCAGGCTCCTCCGCTTTCTTCTGTCAGGCTAGGACAAGATTTTGGTCTTAAAATTTTTGTATTAACCTGCTCTACATGATCCTGGTATTTTTGCCTCACTATTTAGTCCAAAAATCAAGATACAATGAACATTGATAAGAGACCAATCAGTTGCCTTTTTCCCCCAAGGTTGCTCCCATTGGCGTTAGCAACAGGTATGACTGACAGCGTTGCTAAATGCCCGCTCCCTGCCAAACCAGTGGTGCGGGCGAGATGGGATGTTACCTTCAACAGCCTCGATCCGGATTGGCTAATAACATCACCATGGAGACATGCAGCTTGCGGACTGTCCACTGCAAGTTATATAGTGCATCTTTAAATCCATTTTGTATTTTTTTTTCTTGTTCTTTTTGTTCCTTATTCATTAAACAAGAGACACTTCCCTTTCAAA
Organism: Periophthalmus magnuspinnatus; assembly: GCF_009829125.3. Taxonomy (NCBI): domain Eukaryota; kingdom Metazoa; phylum Chordata; class Actinopteri; order Gobiiformes; family Gobiidae; genus Periophthalmus; species Periophthalmus magnuspinnatus. The sequence continues at coordinate 19,386,974 of NC_047138.1, read as the reverse complement.
AGTCTATGTTTAACCACAAACTGTATAAAATATATAACAGTGTATATATAAAAGCATATATCTCACCAACTGCCTGTCACCGCTAATGTTAGCTAAGCCTAGTCTAGCTCCTTATCTCAACCTCTCCCATACACCTCCTGTCAGTTGTAACTATACACTCACACTTATAACCTTGTTAGATTTTAACAACTGCAATCTCTTTTTAAATGTGCACACTGTAACTTTCTGGGTGGAAGGTCCGTCACCATAGAGATGTTGTTGCAGTATGGTATTAAACGTATTTATTTCCACGGAGACAAGCACCAAGCCATGTCACAGGTCAGATCTGTGGAGTGGTGGGCTCGCTTACAGTAGAATGCATATTTTTCAAGGTATCATTTTATCGTAAAAAACACCTATGGACTGGCTGGACACCTAACAGAAAAGTTGCATAGTGCACCTTTAACCTGAGATGTGTTGTTGCAAAACCGTACACATTGTTTCCAACCAACTGATGGACCTGGAAGTGACTCAACAACTTTATAAACATATATGCAGTTCCCCCCAGCGAGATGTCAGCGCAAAGTATCAATACATTCTTGTGTTTTTGAAGATATTTTGAGACATAACATTGAAAGGAACACCCAAAGGTATAGAAAAGTTCTGCTGGATTGACTCGGGGGTTGAAGCTACAGTTTAAGGCATCACAGCACCATCACAGTGAGTCCAGAGGGAGCGGGGCAAGGGTGGGCTGTTCCAGTGAGTGTTCAGGGGGATAGGGAGGGGTCACTTGTCCTGCATCTTCTCCAGGATGGGCACAATCATGTCAAACTTGGGCCGCTTGGCTGGGTCCTCATTCATGCAGATCTTCATGAGTTTGCAAATGTGTGGGGAGATGCCGGGCGGAATGGTGGGCCTCAAGCCTTCCAGGGCAATCTGGAAAAGCAAATGGGAACGGGAATGTTAAAGCCACTGTATGGAAGATTTAGATTTTAAATTCAACAAATATGACCTAATTGTGTCAACATATACAAGGTAAACGTGTTCAAATCAAATAGAGCTGTGACAATTGTAATGCCAATTTATTGTTAGTTATTAGAAACATTGTACATGATGACCAATCAAAAAGGAGAATGAGCCTCACATGACTCCATAGACTGTATATATAAAAGGACCTAGCTAACCTGCTAGCTGCCATGGTCCAAAAAGGAAGTGATCATGGGCACGGTTCTGGCTCCATCGACTCTGGCTCCATTTCACTTTGCATTGAAAAAGTGTCACCCTACTCTCTGTAACTAATGCTATCAGGCTCATCATTTATTTCATATTAAATGTTAAATTAAATCTTAAATGTTCGTATTAACACATTGTACATGATCCTGTGTTTTTATTTTGTGTGACAAATCAGGTGCCTTGAGGTCGCTCCCACTAGAGTTAGCAACAGGTTTGATTGACATCGTTGCTCAAGCTTTGGCAACTGTTGAGAGCATTGACAAGCACCAGCGCTTGATTTAAACCTAAAAGGCTTTCTTTGTTCTGTATGGTTACTACCTTGTAGCCAGTCATCAACTGCCTTGTAGCCAATCATCAACTGCCCAAGTCATTTTTTGGCCAAGTTGAGTTATTTGTATGCCGTAAGTTTTGGACTATAAGTCGCTACATTTTTCCCACGCTTTGAACTCTGAGGCTTATACAACAGTGTGACTAATTTATAGATTTTTACTGGCTAACGGTCACCGGGGGGGCACTCTCTAGCAGTACATTCAAAAGTGCGACAGACGTGGGGAAAGATTATGCGCTAAAGAATACACTAATTTTGATATTGAACTGTCATTTTGTGCATCATGCACATACCCTAAACATGGAAAACACACAAAGAAATGCGTATGATACAGCTTTTAAGTTAAAGGAAATCGATCTGACCCTTAAAAAAGGAAATAGAGCCACTGCACGTAAGCTTGGCATCAATGCATCGATGGTACAACATTGAAGGTGGCAACGGGAAGAACTTAGTCAATGTAAAAAGATGACAAAAGCTTGCAGAGGAAATAAAAGCAGATGTGTCTTAAATTAAAACTCAAATAACCTCTGTGTACGGTCTTTCTGTGTAAATATCTCACATTACATGTGGCTTATATTCAAGTGCAGCTTATAGTTGTACAAAATGTATTTTCTTTTAAAATTTAGCTGGTGCAGCCTATATTCAGGTGCGCTCAATAGTCCGAAATTTACGGTAATTCTACACCCAAGACCCTGCTGCAGCTGTAGATATCATTGGCTATGTCCTCAGCCAATCAGAGATTTTTACAGCCAAAAAACCCAAACAGTCTTAAACCGCCCCAGTCATCTTATTGTTATTTTTGTATTTTACTGAAAACCTTAAGAAATGACTCGGACAGTTATGCCATGAGGCTAACAATACTACAGATGGAGAATGACCACAAGTGTCAATGACATTCTAAGATGAGCCCTATGTAGAGTGCAGAGGGCCAAAAAGTGTAGCCACACCCACAATGTGTACACTAGAAGCAGACTGCGTGAGTGTGGTGCAGACCTTCATGCCTATCTCCATGTTGGACAGGTCAGCGAAGGGTACTTCTCGGGTCACCAGCTCCCACAGCAGGATGGCAAAGCTCCACATGTCTGCAGACCGACGGTTTATCTCCTCCGATTTCTTCTGCAGGGCTATGACAACATGCAAATACAGTCACATCAACATTATTATAATTATTATAGTAGTAGTAGTAGGAGTAGCTGTAGCAGTAACACATGTTTCATGAGCTGTATATATTGTGTTGGTATAATTGCTGAATGGCATTGAATGGAAGCCAAATTACAATACAACACATGAAATAACTATGGTCATAATTAAAGGGCCTGTATCTGATTTAAATTTAATCTTGTCAAGTTAAAAGCTGTTTACATAATGCATAGTTTGGTAAAAGCTGCAAAAAAGAAAACATTTACACAGTAAAATATAATCTATGTATTTTACAGCCTGTTCTCAGGCATAACATAAGCTCCTGACAGGGTCACATTTGTGCAATCAGACACATTGTTGCTAAGAATCATGGGTAACCAGCTGCTTGACACTATCCCAGATGCCTAATTCTCTGTCATGATGCATTTTCAAGTGTGACAAAAAAGCAGATAGTGTCAAATATGTGAGAACTATAAGGTAACAGACACTTCCCTGTCCTTATCCCAGAATCTTGTTTCTGTGTCATGGTGCAATATCACAGCGATAGAAACAACTAAGTGGGCAGGGCTAAAATTTCAAACTAAAACATGTTCCTGACTCATGGTTCATCAGGTGCCCTTAATAATGTATTGTTTTGAAGTCTCCTTTGTCTGTTTAGTAGGATAATGTGAACTAATGTGGTATCATGAATTTATATTAAATAAATAAAATAAAATAAAATAAAATGAATTGAATTGAATTTGAAAGGGAGCAGACTGCATCATCCGCGCTGTGTTTGGAGCTTTCACTGAGTGCTGCTCACCCTCAGGGGCCACCCAGGCGGGAGAGTACATGCGGCCTGGGCACTGGAAGGAGAACTTGACATCTGCCATACTGATCCTGGCTGTCATGTCCTCATCGATCTGTGAGGAACACCACAGGAGCACATGTTAAAGTAACTGTGTGAAGGAAACCAGGCCACATTCAGCTATATCCATAGCCTGTATAACAAAATAGACTAAGTGAGTGTGACGTCACCCACAGCGTCAAATGAAGCTCATCGAGGCTAGCAGGGTTAGCAGGTTAGTTATGTCCATTTTTATATACAGTCTATGGCTATATCGCACATCTCAGCCAATCTTTGTTAAGTGTATGTTACTGTAAATGTATGTAAGGTGCATGAAAAACTGCATTTACAGCTATTACAGCAACATATTTTATCTCCACATGTTTTAATGGTCTGAGTGGCCTATTAAAATGTATTGTGCCCTATGCGATTCTTAACCATAGGGTTGGGGCCCAAAGTAGGGCCATAACCATCTCCATGAGGGCCACAAAATCAGTAGAATAATATATTTAATAAGGCACCACTTTTTTGAAACTACTGTGGAAAAATGGTTCCCTTTTGTTTATTTATGCTGCCAGAAACAACGCTGAACTTTGTGCCAGTTTTTGTTTCATGTGGCTAGACCCAGTAATTACAGAGATATTAACCATAAACCAGGTTAACACATCTGCAGACAGATAAACAGCAAATTTCGGCTGAGATTTCTGAACTGTCTACATCTGTGAAAAGGTGGCCTAGTGCAGCAGTTTTTCTTCGTGGAAGCAAGGAGGTGGAGGCCTCCCAACCAGAAAAGTTATGTAGTATTAGTACACCGTAAAAAAATACATATATATAAAAATAAAAATCTCACCATGACACTTTTGCTGTTCAAATAGTGGCGTGGGATCATGGGCTCGAGTGTGTGTAAGAAGGCCATTCCACAGGCGATGTCCAAAGCAAACTTCACCGCTTGTGTCTGGTCCACCACAAAGTCTGAAAGAGCAGCACAGATGTGAGGCTGACAATGGGGGCACTAGTACAGTGGAGATAGTCCTGTGTGCAGTATTGGGCAGTGTGTGTGGAGGTACTCACTAGTGCCCTCATGTAGCACATTGTACAGGGAGCCGTAGGGCATCCAGTGAGTGATGATGATGGGGTGAGGGGCGGGGGGAGACTGGCACGCCCCCAGCATGGGCAGCACGTTCGGGTGGGAGAATATCCTGGTGTGGGGTGGGGGGGAGCAGACATAGGGCAGACACAGACACAGAGGACAAAAACAAGGGTTGGTATCCAACACTGAATCAAGATGTGCCCCAATTTTTGATTTATTTTCCTTTTTGAAAATGTCTGTCCTGTTGTTTTCCTGTATCTGTCTCTTTTTGGGGCTGCAATGATTATTCGAGTAATCTTGAGTATTCACTATAAAAAATAATCTAAATAAAAGTTGTATTTTGATAATCATAATAGAGAGTCACATATGTAACTACAGTTCTATGAATCCTGGATGACCACCAGAGGGCGGTGCTGAAAGAGTGACTACAGAGACTCTAAACACACACAGTGGCCTTAGTTTCATCTATAATACTTGTTGCTTTAAATATTCAGTTTAAAAGCCTTCAGTCTCAATTTTTTCACTTTTATTTGGTGATAATGTATAATGTAGAATGATTAGTTGTTCACATTGTTAACCTCATATATATTATAATGTTTGACCTTCAATGCCTGTTTCAGTGCTGGGAAGGCAGTACTGGGGCTTTAGGACTTAGTTAATTTATCAGTTTGTTTTGTATTAGATGAAGTATTCTTTTATCAGGGCTGTATGGACTCGGGAGTGAACTGTTGGCTTATTCTACCTTATACCTACTTCACAACACTTTTGCGTATAGATATTTATAGCTTTGCATTGCAGCTGTCCTGACTGTAGCATACAAATACAATGGTTTGGTTCAACAAAATAAGGCCAATAGGAAAATGAATGGACATGAAAACATAACACTCAGTTTGAGATGCATGCATGAGACTAAAGACTTACCTGAGTTTGGGATATTCTTCGTTAAAGTCTCGGCTCTTCCGCGTTGTCCAGTCTCGAACTTTAAAAACTTTGACTACGATTTCATTCCCCTGCCAGCGTCCCTGCCACAGCTGGAAAGAGGAGAAGACCCAGCAACTATTAGGGGTCAAAACTTAGAAGGATGTACTTGCTTCTATTATAAATGTATTTATGAGGATGAGGTGGAACATGGAAAATACAAAAGGGCTGAACCGTTTTGGGAATAATATGAGATTTTTCTGACAAACATTGTGATCGATTAGATTTGAGATTTATGTTTGAGTGATCCCTCAGTCGTCCAGGTCTGGTCCATAGCAAAAGCCAAAGTTATATATTGGGGACAGGTGACGTCTCCTGTTCAAGGAAGGATTGTCTTTCCTAACAAAAGGACAAAAAAGGACAAAACCCTGAGCCATAAACAAAGTAATGTTTATGGCTCAGGGTTCACTGAACTCACTGAACTCACTTCAGTGAGTGCAGTGAACCCCCCACAGGGCTCATCGCACTCTTCATTACACTCCATTCAGTGTAGTGAAGAGTGCAGTGAGCAGTATATTGGAGAAACTAACCTCCCACTCCATAAGAGAATGTACCAATACTATCGCGAGAGCTCCTCTGGACCCCAGTCTGCCGTACATCTCCATCTCAAAGCCACTAACCCCTCCTTTTTGTCCAGCTGACAAATTTACCTTTGGCTTTTACTAATTTGAGATTTATGTTTTAATAATCAGACTCGAGAGGAGTCAGCTGAGGTGGCTCGGGCATCTGTTCAGGATGTCTCCTGGTCGCCTCCCTAGGGAGGTGTTTTGGGCATGTCCCACCGGGAGGAGGCCCCGGGGAAGACCCAGGACATGCTGGAGGGACTATGTCTCTCGGCTGGCCTGGGAGCGCCTTGGGGTCCCACCGGAGGAGCTGGCAGACGTGTCTGGGGTGAGGGAAGTCTGGGAGTCCCTGCTTTGACTGCTGCCCCGCGACCCGGCCCCGGATAAGCGGAAGAAAATGGATGGATGGATAATCAGATTCTGTTCAAAGTTCACATTTTAAATACGCCCAGATGAACTGACAAACTAATCGAACGAAGAATCACATTTCGGAACATGCTTGTACTGATCTAAACTACAGGGTTAGTAGTTTTTATGGAGAAAAAGACCCCATAGAGACACAGGGAGGGCATCTGACACACAGGGATATTTCAGAAAATGTCTGTATAGACCTAAACTACAGGGTTAGTAGTTTTTAATGCAGAATACAACAGATTTTGGTTGTGGAAAAAATTGTGAGACTCAAAAATCTTCAGGTTGTCAGTTTGCCTCATTTACAGTTCATTTTACCAACTTTTCTGTCCTCCTTTGGGTCATTTCTTGTTTAGAACTATAGTGGAAGTAATGCAGTCTATTTTAGACCTGATTTAGCCCTCGGTAAGACCTACAATAGTCCAGTTATAGATCTGATTTAGATCTGGTGGCACCTGAAAAAATAAATCTTTTCTTTGGTTGTTTGAGAGCCACTGCACTGCAACAACCTTTTTACTTATCTTAAGAACTTAAGAACAAACTGCAAACGCACCCTCCCCAAGTATTTGAATATTATTTTTAAGTATCAATTCTTGCTACTTCTTTCATTATGTAGAGTGACATTTATTACAAAGTTATTCTCAATGAATGAAAAGCACCCTTGTGATTCTTGTGTCCTTAATGTACCATAAAAGGTAAAATGTGAATTACCTCTCCTGACTGGTTTTCATTGATTTTGGCCAGAAGTGAGAGCTGTTTGTAGTCCACACCGGCGTGTTTGTTTATCGTGCCGTTGCCTGGAAAAACACCAGAATAGAGATTAGATAGTCCATTTGAGTTCACGGTAAGAGTAACGCAGCACTGCAGACTTACGCGGCCTGGTCCTAGTTGTGCCCTTCCAGAATGTGTCTTTGAAGGGGACCTTCGCCATGCTCTGGCCCAACTTCTCTGCCTTGTCTGGGGGAGAGAAGGGGACAGGTGTGAGTAAAACCCAGTATGATGAGACAGGACAAAGAGTGTTTGATACCTGTGAGAAGCTGGCGCAGGTGGGGCTTGGCCTTGTCCACTGGAGTCTCCCCATATTTGTTACAGATGCTCACCTGTGCTCCATTTGTCACAAGGTCCTGCGAAAACAAAAGGGATTCAACATGAGACGATTATTTTTTTTATATATATATATATATATATATATATATATATATATATATATATATATATATATATATATATATATATACTCCCACGCATTCACTGTGCATTCGTTTCGATAAGCTTCTGCAATGTCATAAGGTTTATTTCCATCCAGTGTTGCATTAATTTTTCACCAAGACCTTGTATTGATGATTATAGAGTCTGACCGCTGCGTAAAGTCTTCTCCAGTATATCCCAAAGATTCTCAATGGGGTTATGGTCTGGACTGTGAAAATTATGTCTCATTCTCCTTGAACTACTCTTTCACAATTTAAGCCCAATGAATCCTGGCATTGTCATCTTGGAATATGCCCGTGCCGTTAGGGAAGAAAAAATCCATTGATCAAATAACCTGGTCATTCAGCATATTCAGGTAGTCAGCTGACCTTTCTTTGAGCACGTACTGTTGCTGAACCTAGACCTAACTCTTACCTATTTGCTTAGTTAAATCCAGGTGGCGACTTTTTTTTTTTTTTTACCAGGAAGTGTATATATACACATATATACCGGTATATATGTATGTGTACGTATCTGTGTATGTATGTGTGTATGTGTATCTATATACTGTACTGTATACTGTATATATAAATATAGAGAGAGTGAAATAGCACTGATAACAACATGTGCGTAACACTGGTATATTGTATGTTTATAAAGTTATGGACTGATGTAATATGATGTAATTGCGTAATGTACAAATAGGAGGTTAATATGTATTTTATAAGATGACTCATGATTCTGTAAGCACCTAATACTTTGTTTGAGGTGTGTGTTTATATTGAACATGTCTGTGGCTGTGTGAGTGTGTGTGCACATCAAAGAGCGGACAGTGTAAATCATTATTGTTGACCGAATATAACTGCATTTATTTGTGTATAATTTATTTGTGTTTTGCTCTGCATCTGTTTTTTATTAGCTTAAAAACAAAACTAATCAAACATTATAGATAGATAGATAGATAGATAGATAGATAGATAGATAGATAGATGGACGGATAGATAGATAGACAGACAGATAGATAGTGTTGTGCTGTCCAGCAGGGGGAGCCCTCACCTCGGCCACCAGGTCCTGTCCCCAGAAGCAGGCGTAGTGCAGTGGAGTATTGCCGTGCTCGTTGGCTGCGTTGGTGTCTGCTTTGCATTGGATCAGCTGAGCAGAAGAGGGACAGAAGAGAGTTACAGTATGTACAGAAGGCACAGGAGCTCGTCAAAGCTCTCATTCAGTGACAGATGGAACCATTATTTTTGGGGGTCATTATTTATCTTTCTACTTTTTCTTTGTACCATAGGGCCCTTTTGTTATTTTTTTGTTCTACCATAAGATTTGAGTTGTAGAGGGATGAATAAATCACTTCTCTGACATTATAGATACAAACTATGTGTTTCATTCGGCTGTGTATTTATTGCAGCTCATGTTTTATTTTAAACTATAGTGAACATTTAGAATAGTTCTCTGGGGATAATCCTGCTTTAGGGTTATTGTGTCAGTGGCATACTTAAAATTTGTTACTGAGACAGGCCTAGTCAAAACATTTGAGGAACAGTTTGACTGGTCTAACAGGTATTAACACTTCAAACTCTGCCCCTGCAGCCAGGTGTCTGTAATCAGGGCAGTCCTGTGTGATGTCACCAACAACTTGAAATTGCAGAGATCACAATAGGCAGCACAAACTACTGACTGTTTTTGACCAGAGAGCTAAAAATGTACCCAGTTTACACTAAAGCTGTCGAAAAGGGACTAGGAAGAGTAGATAATGCATTTAAAGCACCATGTACACAGTTTAGTAGCAGATAAAAGTGGATTTAGTGTTTAGTTCCAATTTAAAGACTAATTTCACAGCCATAACAAGTGTCAAGGGTTTTCTGTGGGCACATACCAGAGGCATTCAAACATGTCTAATATTAAAGAGCAGCTGAGAAGGCACCAGCAACAGCCCAGGGATACACACAATACACCCAATACACCAGCAGGTCCAACACGGATCTCATCACAATCACTATTTGAGGGCTGTCAAAAGTATCAAACATCACACACTAATCAATACTAAAACCAGAATCGAAACTAGATACTCATTTGAGCAGGTCTCAATACTAAAAAAGCCCCATTCATAGAACATTAATGAACCTTTCCTGAGTAGCTTTAGAATGATCTTGAGCTGTATCAGAACAAGTACAAGACACAATCGGTATCGAGCCTATTCCTTAATATCGAAATCGAGTTTAAATTTTGGTATTGTGAGAGCTCTTACTGAATAGTCTCAATTTCAAAACCACTATGGCTGAAATGACTTGGATGATACAGTATAATGTCCACTGTAGAAAATTAAATGTCCCGGTGTGTCAGATGACCTCCTTGTGTGAGATGCTCTCCGTGTGTCAGATGCCCTCCGTGTGTGTCAGATGCCCTCCCTGTGTGTCAGATGCCCTCCCTGTGTGTCAGGTGCTCTCCCTGTGTGTCAGGTGCTCTTCCTGTGTGTCAGGTGCTCTCCCCGTGTGTCAGGTGCCCTCCCTATGTGTCAGATGCCATCCCTGTGTGTCAGATGCCCTGCCTGTCTCCATGGAGTCTTATTCTGGGTAAAAGCTTGAGTAATATTATTGTGAAGTAACAGTATTCTTATTTGAGTACACATCTCTGTTGCTTTTCTGTGTTTAACATTTCAAGTATTGAGAGCTGTGGTTTCAACAGTGCACTCTATCCCTCCACCAAGCCCTACTTAGTCTATCCCTTCACCAACACAAAGATATAATTTCTAGTTTGGTTTTGACAAATTTACTCTGCTGTGTAAATCTTTAAAGCAATAAATACAATAGCCTTCCTTTGTCTCGAGTATTTTTAGCCCCACTACCTGGAGCTGTTATCGCTGAATCGATAGAATACACAGGGCTCCTCTGTCATGATGGAGAGAAGGGTGTGCATGTGCAGAGTGAATCCTCTTGCTCTACACAGACTTATCTGATTAACAAAAACAGGATCTGGATCTGAAAGTGTCTCAAATCAGCTCTTTAAACAAAAACATGTAAATGAAAATGTGCCGGTTGCCAAGGTGCATATAGTGAACTAAATTTTAAATAATGATGTACATATGTTATAGTTTAAACAAGGGGTGTCAAACATATTTTCACCGGGGGCCACATTAGCAAAATAGCTGCCTTCAAAGAGCCAGATGTAAAATAAATCTAACTACTTTTTTAACTTGTTAATTAACTGTTTCTGTATTTATTACTTGTTCAAGTTACAAATATTGCACATGCATTTACTAGATGTAAAAATGTGGCTGTATAACTGCTTATCTCCTGATAAAATTACATTTTAAGACCATCATATCTTTTAGTTTACCCTGTCAAGGGCCACATGAAATGATGTGGAGGGCCACATTTGGCCCCCGGGCCTTGAGTTTGACATATGTGGTTCAAAACCAAACGTATTCCGCAAACTGGACTTATCAGACCTTTTAACAATGTTAAAATTTGTCTTTTCATTGAGCCTTGAAGTTGTATTTGGAGTGATTCATGCTTGAGTAATCTTTATTCTCCTGTATTCAAAACGTCAAATGTTTTCAACTCCACTACACACTTTCTTCTCCAGTTTTATGGACGTGTCACGTAGCCACTTTGGCACAAATGAAAAAAAAAAAAAAGTTGCCCGCAGCATGACGTGCAGCTATTGTTAGGAGGGATCAGAACAATGTCGGCTGCCACCTGGACTCAGGACTGCAGTTTTCTAACATGGTCTGCAAACTTGTTTCTTTTATTAAAGTCATTTTACATGAATATTGTGATTTAAAATGACCAAAAACAACATAATGGGTGTCAGAGATTATAATTGTAGGGCTGCAGCTATTGATTATTTTAGTAATCAAGTAATCCATCGATAAAATACCCTTAAAAGCATCTTGGGGTGTCCTCACACTAGCCCAATCAGACCATGCCCAGGTTGAAGAAGTTGGGCCAAAGCACAGCCCAGTTGGAGGAGGTGGGCCAAAGCATGGCCAGTCGGTGCTGTGTAGGCTCCGTTCGGAAACAAGCACTTTCCGTGAGCTCCGTGCTCTTCAGTTTCACATAGTACTAACTAATTGTAATAATTAAACAAATTGAGGCAATAAAATAAGAATGTATGCTTTTTAGTAATCAAATTATTCAATTCACCTGATTAGTTGTTTCATAATATGTCTCATTTAACACTAAATAGCCAAATAACCTCAAGAAAACAAAGTCATAAGACATAGCACAAACATGCTAGCTCTTTAAGACAGTTGCTCATGCTCATTTTGACCATTGCCCGTGGGGTGTGTGTGTGCGCGCGCCATACCTTGCCCACAATGTCCCTGTGCCCATGGCTAGCAGCCAGGTGCAGCGGTGTATCATCTCCTCGGTTCATGACGTTGATACGGGCTCCTCTCATAATGAGCATGTCCACCACACTGGAGCGGCCCTCTCTGCACGCCCAGTGCAAGGGGCTGAAGCCATGGTCATCTCTGGGGACACAACCACAGAACGTTAAGCTCACCACAGGTTGGACAACCCAAATACCAACAGTTTATTAAAATATTTAATTTGTTACTATTGCCTCTACAGTATCTGTATTCAGCATCTGTAGAAGAAAGACTTAATTGTTGTTAGTGAGAATAACATGAATGAAGCTTTTGTAACATATTTTATTTATGAGTTTGGGCTGTGGTCAAATAAAGACGTTATTGGTTCACTAAATCATAGCCTCTATAAAGAAGTGGACAACGTGAGTGTGACACCGCTGGTTTAGCACAAAGTCGGCTCTTAGCAACACTGTCAATCAAATCAGTTGCTGACGATAGCGGGCACGACCTCAGGGAAAGGCGGCGTCTCATTGGTTTGTTATTAATGTTCATATCTTGATTTACAGTTACAATAGCAAAATAAAAATACCAGGATCATGTAGAGCGGGTTAATACAAACATTTTAAGATCACAATGACGAGCAGTTACAGAATGTTATTTGGTAAAAAAAAAAAAAAAAGAAGAAGAAAGAAAAAAGATCCAAATGTATCAATAAAAGTTGTATAAATAAAGTTTCAAACATTATGGAACTTTCTGACCCAAAAACAACCAGGTAATAGTCTTATTACATTGATTTGTATGTCCAACCAGGAGAACTGATATTTGGAAGTCAATGTCCGATCCAGCAATTTTCAGTATTGGTGCCAATATTCAATTGTATTAGATCAGTCCATCCTTAAGAAAAGGTCCATGAAACTGTATTTACATAAAGGCAGGTCAAACTCATGATTCACTCCCAAATCTTCAGCTGACACACACACGCACGTGCACGCGCACGCACACACAAACAACTAGACCCTCTCCTTTGTGTTAGTTCTAAATAAAACAATTAGTAGACTAAGATTAATAGACTAAACGTCCTAACGCCCACAGCTCTATACTGAGTAGGGATGGGACCATATAAAATTTTAGACTCACGATTATCGTGGCCAAAATAATCGCGATTAATGATATTATCGCGATAATTATTAACCTGTTAACGTTCTGATGGCCCGGGCCTACTTTACAACTTTTACAGCAATGTACATACACTTCTGCGTCACCCGCACAAACAATCTACACATCAAATGAAAGCTGCGGCGCTCGTCTTTCTGGATATGCAAACCATTTTCACCTGCAATCACCACAGTGCTGACAGGAAAGACGTTTTTATAGAAAAGTCCCAAAGTGTGAATCTGAACTTCACTTACCATTGAGCGCTCTGGTTCTGTCAAACATCAACATATTCACACAAAGTTGGTCTCATTTGTTCCGTAAAGGTCCAGAGAATATAATCCAGTCAAGAAATTATGTCCACAAAATAAGATCCTCCATGTCCAATCTGCTGCAGGAAAGTACTCCAAATATGTCACTTCTTTGTCTTTCTTTTGTCGTTTTCAGGCATAATAAACTTCTGACAGCACCAACTTTGTTCCCCAGTGCTAAACATACGTGTTAGCCTGTGATTGACACCAGTGTTGGCCAATAAGGTGGGGGTTGTGGATTACTGAGCCCGCAGACAACGAATCAGTGCTACAGATGACTGAAAGTTTACACCCCACTCTTCCCCTTGTAGAATCAACCAATTACATCACACACATTTAGTGACGTTTTCCCCTTACAGCCAATGAGCAGCGGGACAGGATGATGTATCACATGCCATGGTTTTCCGTAAACAGACATACCCGGAAGAAAATGTGTACTCCTCAATGCCATGCTGGTGAAATGGACCGGTCCTTGTTGCGCCGGAAGTGATGCAAGTGCCCGTCGAGGAACATTTAATTTTTTTAATTAAGGCACTTTGGTGAATTGGGAAACGAGTGGATGCAGAAATGTGTGCATAATGGCGCATTTTACGCACTGTTGTTTTGCGTTTTAAACATGACGAAACGGACAAACCAAAGGGAGTACGTGATCGAGGACACTGTGGATGTTTGTACAAGTTAAACTAGAGGCATCTCTGACCCGGAGCGGTTCATGGCAAAGATTAAAGATCCCACAGTGGACTCAGGAGTAAAGGACCTTATTTTTTGATGGATTGGATGCTGTTCTCGATCGGTAAGCGTTTATTCTGCTATTGACTTAATTGTACGTAAAATATACCGTGTATAATCGTTAGCTTTGCTTCTGTGCATAAAGTGCACATTCGGACCATGCGCTCTGGCACAATTGTGTTCAGCTGTATGAATTAGACTTAATTTGTCTATTGTTTAAAATGTGTTGTTTTATTCTGCAGTTTGCATTGTTGTAGGTAAAAATCTAAGATGTGCGCACATTAGCATCTCATCAGACTTTGTTTATTGTTGATATCTGACAGAATATAGTTCAGACAGAGATAAGCACAGAAGCTACAAGTGCCATTGCTATGTCAGAGTGGGCAAACACCACAAACTAACATCTAAACGTTGTATTGGAACTGGAAACATGAGGCAGTGTGGTGCCGTAAAGGCGATTATAATCGTGCGCGATGATCGTGATTATTAAAAAATGCCACGAACGATTAATTGCGGACCTTATTTATCGCGATTAACGATATTATCGTATATCGTCCCATCCCTAATACTGAGTAGCAAACCCAGTGTATAAAGCACTGCAGTGTTGCATACAGAGTCCCAGGCCAAGATCCTCCACCCACCGAGCCAACTCCTGGATGTGCTGGTGGGACTATAGATACTCAGGGCAGATATTGGGGCTAAATGATCTGTGATTTTTCCTGACAAACATTACAATTATGATTTGAATATATGTTTTTAAGATTCAGTTGTAAGTTCACATTTTAAACTGTTGTCCAGAGAAATTAACTTGTGAGAGAGGATTGAAATCTGAACTGATAAACTAATACAAGAATTCCCATGCATTTCAGAACATGTTTGCAGACTTCTAAACAACAGAGTGCGCAGTTTTTAGATTATAACAGAATAATAAGACAAACAAATTAAATAACTGCAGTCTTCACGATTTGCTAATTGTGACCATTCAAATATCAATTCAGATTTTTTGTCCTTTTTCTGACAAAGCGAGCATCACTAGAGTAAACTAAACAGTAACTAAAATGCACATGATAATTATTAATATGCTATAGTAGGTGACAAGAATAATAATGAGGGTTGTCAAAAGTATCAAAAATCAGATACTAATCGATACTAAAACCAGTACTGAAACTAGATACTCATTTGAGTAGGTCCCATTCGCGGCACAGAAATGAACCTTTCCTGAATAGCTTTAGGATTTAGCTATATCAGAAGAAGTATAAGATAGACTAGTATACCATAGGCAGAGCCGTGGGACTTTGTGTACAGCAGCTGCAGCCTGACAGAGCCTCTGCATGTCTCAATGAACAAAGGGCCACAGATACCAGTGTCTCATACAAGTCTGCAAAATGTCAGCGATGACTAAGATGAACTCACCAAACTAAGTGAACTAAGCACTAAAATGACAATTTCTTGAAAACACATCATTAAATATTGAAGAAATGGGCCCATCCATTAGAGTCAACACAAATACCACAGAAGAAAATAAAATATCTGCATGATTGTGGCTTTAAAATTGAACCAAAAGCCTGTATTTCTTCTTCCTGTCGTCATCAACCAATCTGCTACCCCCTCACAAGATATTCCTTTTCGTTTCTTGGTCAGGACCATAAACTGTATAAAGAAGTGGACTAAGTGAGTGTGATGTCACCCATAGCGTTCAACTCGAATCAAATGAAGCTCATTGAGGCAGTTATAGGGGTGAATTTAGAACTGAGTTCAATATTTGGAATTTCATCCGTGAGTATCATAGCTACCACAGAGCCAATCAGAAACAAGGCTGTTGAAGGTAACGCCCTTCTCGGCCCGCAGGTGCTTAGCGACGCTGTCAATCAAACCTGTTGCTAACGCTAACAGGAGTGACCTCAGGGAAAGAAAGTGCCTGATTTGTCTTATAAATGTTCATATCTTGATTTACGGACACAATCATGAAATAAAAACACAAGGATCATGTAGAGTGGGTTTAGACGAACATTTTAAAATCAAAATAACGACTAAAAATGACTTTCCATACTCATTGTCTGAACATAAGAGATTTAATCAGAGCCATTTACTATAAAAGAGCCTAATTTCTTCCAAAGTCTGAAGTCTATGCCTGGGATCCTCTCCAATACTTTAAAAAGATGAGTCTGGTCACCGATAAATCTCCCAGAGTTGAAATGGAATAAAGGAAGGCAAAAAAAAAAAAATCGCAGGGAACTGAAAAACATGGATTTCTGCAGAATCACTGGAAGAAACAATAAACTGTTAATCTGAGATGAGAGAAGTTTCCTTTCATTGAAATTATAGGTGAAAAAAAAAAAAAAAAAAAAAAGAAATTATAGGTGACTAATGAGCTCCTTCATTTCACATGTGTCACTGAAATAAACTAATCTGATTGGACCGTTGTGTTTGATTCTGGCTCGAGACACGGCGGAGGGAATGGTGACCAGACAGATGAAGAAGAAATACAGATATTTACAGAGTATTGGCTGTGGACCTCTCAATTAGAAAGCCAAAAACAATGCATGAACATGAACAAGGACATGCAAACTCTACACAGAGTGGTCCCACCACTACCCTAACCAACCGTGACTATAATGTAACAATGGTGTTGTTTGGGTAGATTTCTTGTAGAAGCCATATGTTATCATCATTACTGTCATTACTGCTTCCACTCCATCTCCCATTCCCTCATGCTCTTCTAAACATCTGCTGATCATTCCTCTCATACACATTTTTAATACAGCATTTCCATTGCACAATACCCTGGTGGAAAAGAGTGATTCTCTACAGTTATGAGCGCTCCGCCAGGGCAGTGCAGCGATGTGAGAACTGAGGGCGTATTATGAATGCTGTGGAATCTGACCTTGGTGCCCCCCACCATCAATTGGCTGGTCTGTAACCACACATCCTGCCCCCTGGACCCCCCCTGGGTCCTCCACAGAGGCCCTCAGTCCCCCGGCACACTACAGCCACTTAAATGCAATTTTCTCTGGCTTCAAAAGTTTCTTAATGATTAAGAATATGTTTACGAGACCAGAGCTCCCAACGGACTCACTTAGAACTAATGTGCTTAGTCTCGCACCATTTAGATTGGCGGCTTAACTGAAGGATAGTTAACCTGTGGGCTTTTATTAGATATTTGGATACTGGGACAAGTTATTCATTTCAAATGGTGAAAGAAATGGGCAGTGTAGAAACAGGAGCAGTCATCGTCATTGTGTTTTGCCTTTAAGGCACTTGGTTTAATAAATAAGTTAAATAAATAAGCTCATAAATGTAAAAAGTATTAAAAAGCTAAAATAAGGGTTCTATTATAATTTATAAATGTTTTACATGATTATTTCATTATTGATTGTAGTTTAGATTAAAAAATATTGCGGGACGTTTCCACTTCCGGTTTACCGCACCACTTCTGGTTTCCGCTTTAATGGAAAACGAGAGTGCGTGACATCTGGCATGGTGCTAGTCACAATCTTGGTGTCATATTGATGACATTACAATACTTTTATATTACAATGTTATTTTTTTCCTCAGATTTTTGATAGTCTGACCATCTTCACCTCTGCTTGTGCTTGTGTGTGCTCTATAGTTATAATCTCTGACACTCGTGCATCATTATGTTATTATCTGGACATTTTAAATCACTATATTCATCTAAAATTACACAATAAAAGAAGCAAGTCAGTAATAAAAGAAGCAAGTTACAAAATTGTGATGCCAAATGGGAGCTGACGTCATCATAAAAGTCAACACAACAAAGCGCCACATGCTTTGGGCATTTGTACCAAAATACAAGTATCACTGAGTAAGAAAATAAAACTGGAGAAGGAAGTAAGTAGAGAGCAGTGTGTGCATGCCAGTGGAAGTGAAAACGAGGGTTGGTCGGCAAAATGGTGTACTGAAAATAAGCAATTAAAGATTACTCAAACACAAATTACTCCAAATACAACTTCAGATGTTGAAGAAACTGTTAAAAGTTTATATGGAAAATGAACAGTTTTGTGCAATATCTTCATCCCATAAGTGAAGGCTGAATTTGCGTAAAAGCATACCAATATGCTGGCTTTAAAAGGCTGGAGGAAGGAGGAAGTACATATTTAAATCTGTATATCTCATCCATCTTTGGAACAGCTTTTTTCAGACTGAGAAATGAAAATGTGGTTGACCGCCCAAGTGCAGCCAGTCAGAGTGCTACATTTGCCTCTTAATTATGGGTTGACAAGAAATTAAAAAAAAAAAAAAAACATTTATTAGCAGCTGCAGATAGTGTGCTGTGGTCTAATTTTGTCACAAAGTGCTGCTTTTACTATATACCCTTTTGGGGAAAATGCAACATTTATTCACATACTAAAAAGCTTTAAATGTGCCCCCAAAATGCCCCAATGGTACATCAAGTTTAATAATAAGGCTATGTATTGTCAAGCGCTTCACAATACTATACATAGATAGGGTCCACAATAAGATACATCAGGATACTCGGAGCTTGATATCATGTGTGTCCTGATACATGGATAAGATAAGATAAGACCTTTATTAGTTCCACAGTGAGGAAATTCCAGTATTGCACCGCACAGTTAAAGAACAGAAGGAAAATGGTACATGCAATAAAACAAGATAATAGATAAATAGTTTAAAATAATTTAAAAAATATACTTAAAAATAAACTAAAAATAGACTCTAATATAACATAGTCCTTAAAACAGAGTTGAAAGTTTTGATTATGTAGAACGGGGGGGGGGTCCAAACTACTGTCCGGGGACCAAATGTGGCTATCAGATCAATTTGTATTGGCCCTCAAGTCTTCTGCTGAAATGCCACAATTGATCATAAGCATCAATTCTAACCACAAATTTAATGTACTATACCACCAATGTTCCCTGTAATTTTTCACGAGTCTGAGCAAACACACTAACTCCCTGAGCGGTCCCATGGACCACTGTGAGCAACATCAGACGTGCGCACTGTGGTCATGCTGCATCGCATCCATCCAAGTTAAATGGTTTATTAAAAGAATCAAATTACCGCATTTACATTTCTGTTATAATACTTTTAATTAAGTGCTTTAGCCACTTATACAATGAAAATGGCAAAAATCTTGCTCATGACCTGTGTAGTATGTTAATGCTATTGAAAGTATAAATATTTAATTTTAACTAGGGCAAAACATGAGCTTCCAAACAAACCAAGACAACTGTAAACTCCAATGTTGAAAACACACTTAACATTTTTATTATAAAGCACTGATTGTATTATGAGTATAAGCCATTGTGTGAAGCTTTTGCTGTGCACTGAGTGAGATTGTCCTACTGTGGTCTGGGAGACAGTCCGTTAACTCTTTTTCAGTACATGACACGATCATTTGATTTCTACAACTCATAAACTAGTGACAGTATCAATTACCAACACACACTGAGAGGAATCTCTATCTGCACAGCTGCTCTATTACTGTACATTACATATCAAAACACAATATAAAATGTATATTTGTACATAAAATATAGTCAAAATAAATATATATTTACAAACCACACACTGCAAACACTGAACAAACACACACGCACATACACACACTTCAAAATTTAAACAAACACACACTGGCGACTGAAAACACGATTGTACAGATTACGCATTATACATATTTGACCCACAATTAAGTCAATAGCAGAATAAACCACGCTTACCGATCAGGAACAGCATCCAGTCCATCAAATCATTAGGTCCTCTGCTCCTGAGTCCATCATGAGATCTTCACTCGGTTCCACGAACCGCTCCGGGTCCGAGATGCCTCTAGTTTAACTTGTACAAACATCTACAGTGTCCTCGGTCACGTACTTCCTTTGTTTTGTCCGTTTCGTCATGTTTAAAACGCAAAACTGCTACAAAACAGTGCGTAACAGTGCGCCCGAGGGCGGGCCGTCGGAACGTTAAGGGGATAAACACTTAGCATCATTAGCATCATTAGCGAGTCTTCAGTCCACATCGGCCACATCGGCTAAACCTCTGGTAGCGGCGCATGAGGACGCCTGTCAATGACGTGGATAAGCTGCGCAAATACGTATGTGAATCACATAATTGGCTGGAGCAGCTCGTCGCCGGTCACACTCATTGACTCACATTGAAAAACAGCGCAGAATTAATTGCTGTGTGTTTATGTTATTTTCAATTCCGGTTCGATTTTTTTGTGCACAGCACAGATTTTCTGTGCGCGGAGACCGTGTCAGCAGTGCGCAATTGCGCACACGCGCAGCTTAGAGGGAACAGTGTATACCACTATAACATCAAAACATCACATTGCATTGTGATACACATACAATACGATGGATCTGTCAAAACTGTGTAAAATGCACCAATCTGAATGATCGGTTATACATCTTATTATCTCTGTGTAGATACATATTTTGACAAGCAGTCTGTCACAATATATTGCTGTATCCATATTTTGGTTGCCCAACTACATACATAGACTCTAGTTAAAGCACATTGTCATGCCCCCAGCTATGCCTAGCACGCAGACACTTCAGACAGACTAACTGAGTCTGTCTCTGGGAGTATTCTGAGCACAGGGCAGTATCCCTCCAGCCCACTCCACTGCAGCCTCCACATGGGGTGATTTATTTCAGGCCGACTCCCATGTCCCACCTGCTAACAGCACTCAGGGAGAGCCCCCTCCAGAGCCCTGTCTACACCTTCTTCGTCTCTGCGCTCTGCTATGCATAGGACGCCACCAAACACTAATTAAAATCTCTGTACCTGATTTTTACTGTCTTGAAAATGTGAAAAACAGAAATAGTTCATTTTCAAGTTTGCAGTGGTCCAAAGTTACCCCTCACTTACCTTAAGTTAGTGAGGGGTAAGTTTATAAGTTTATAGCGGCTTACAAACTTTCAAAGGCATCTCAGTAATGTTAACAACAACTAGCATGCTAATCACGCACTTCCTGATTCCTCTAGAGACTAAAACACTTTATAATTAGATGCAGACAGTACATTATTGACTTTTTTTTTAACTTAAGAGCTGCTTATACAAAACATCTACTTGGGCAAGACATATTTTGTGCAAATTAAAAGAAAATCTGCTACCGGCCCTTTAAGCATGAAGGATAGTATATCTGATTATTCAGAGTTACTGAACAGTGAAAGACAGTAGGCTATATGCATTATCCAATCCAATATCCAATGTTATTTAGTGCCATTACATTATAATTCCTGCGAATGAGTACTTACGAAGACGTTAAACTGGACCCATTATGTAAAATCAACCTCCCTGTCCAAGAACCTGTCCAGTTTGAACATAAAAATAAATCTCTTATTGTGAGCTGACAGTGGTAACCTCAAACCACATTAACCACAAACAATCAAATAGAGATCATATAAGGTCCCAACAAAACCCTTGACCTGAGAAGAATTTAAGAACATGTTTTAGTGGTGAGAAAATCATTCACACATGTCTGAAGAATTCTGGTGTTTTGAGAAGGCTATATCCATATAACCATGAAGCCACAATCACACGCTGACAGCCCAAAGACAACAGGGAGCGAGGCTACTGTGTGTGAACTGCTCCAAGTTACCAGCAGCCATACGCCAACGCTGTAAGCTAACGCCCTGACTCAAACAATGAGTCAAAATCGGTAATATGGTTATCTAGTTAAACAAGACAGAAGACAAATACGGGAAGAAGGGAAACATATTATCATTTGTCAGTATTCTTGAAATGTGAAACAACAGGCAATTGTATGAAGGCTAAATTGCTAAACTCAGCTGTTAGAATTTAAATATATTATAAACGTAAAGATTATGGGTCCAAGAACAAATCCCTGTGGAGCTGATTATAAGTGAATGACTGAATGTTTTGTTCAGTAAGTTGTCACAAGGATTAGTATTACTGTGAGGTCAATAAAATAAATAAAATAAGGAAGTATACTGTAATTTTTTTTAAATGTAAGCAGGGATCCATGTTTTAGTTATTTTTTTGAGAAAAAACAAAATTGCAACTTAAATGCACATTTACGAGACAACCATCCTGCACTGTTTGACAAACTTGAGCCGAAAATATCCATCGTAAGTAACATACCATGTGAAATTGAATGTAGTTTGTCTTTTTTTGGATTTGTATGAATCCGTGTTTGTATCAACTTTGCTATCACTAGGTTAGCATGGTTTTACACCAATCCTTAATTAATATGAATACCTATAACTTCCTTGGACCTGGTGTCCACATATGTGGACAATACATTTTGGGTGGTCTAGGCCACAATACAATTTTTTTTCTCTACAAGGTCCTGGTGTCCACTCAAACCATTTCTTTTCTCTGGCTAAGATCTGTACCTCACTATCTTCAAAGGAGTGGTTAGTGGCTTTGAGATGGAGATCTACGGCGGACTGGGGTCCAGCGCAGCTCTTGCAACAGTGTTGGTAGATGGTTTGAGAGGGGAGTTAAAGATGCTATTTTTGTTAGGAAAGATAATCCTTCCTTAAACAGGAATGGGGGCCTGAGACATATTCTCTCACCAACCTATAATTCCATCCTCAGACCCAAAGCAAACAAAGCAATCTGACCAGGACTGACGAAGTGGCTTGGATGAACAGCGAAACGTCTTTGCTCCTACAACGTTTTGTCCAGTTGACAGATTTAACTGTGGCTTTAGCTATGGATCAAACCTGGACGACTGAGGGATTACACAGACGTGAATTTAATGCATTTTAGTAGATTTTAAAATTTTAATTATTTATTTATTTTTTGGTCAACTCAAATGTCAAATTACCATAATAGTATTGTATTTGTGGACCAGAAAATCCACTGCATTGGTGTGGGATTTCGTGCACAACCTTTTTATACACCGCTTGTCTTGAAGGGTCTATAAACTTGAGTGAACTTTGCCATTATCTCTTTAAAAGCATTACCCAAACAGGAGTACCTAAGCGCTCTGGGAAAAGCATCCGGGAAGTGATGTGCAGAATTAGCGCTTTTCATTCCACCTTTAAAAGTAGCACACACACAAAGATAGTCTGTCTGCTTCCTCCTGGCTGCTAGTGGGATAATCATTGGCCTCCCCCACTTCTACTTATCCCCCACACTTATTTTGGAGGTGCTATTCCTTCGAAGGACATTTAACATTGTTTGTCTGGGGTTAGATCATGTAAACAGAGTCAGAGGAGTACACATATAGTGTGGTGATGGCTTTTATTATTTATTTCGCTGATTCATTAATACAGTTGAGGAACTTCATACGCTATTGTCTGAAGATCTTACTGAAAGGGGCTTAAAGGGTGGGAGTAAATGAGTTACGCAACTGGGGAGAATATATCAAGAGCGAAGGGGAGTGTGATGTGCAATTAGCTAATGGGCCAGTCACATGTGGGATGAAGACAGCGCTGGTCTACATATGGAACACCATTTATTGTAAAAACTGCTTTTCTTCTAAATATCCTCT
Source organism: Periophthalmus magnuspinnatus (assembly GCF_009829125.3). Lineage (NCBI taxonomy): Eukaryota > Metazoa > Chordata > Actinopteri > Gobiiformes > Gobiidae > Periophthalmus > Periophthalmus magnuspinnatus. The sequence goes on along the minus strand of NC_047138.1, from coordinate 19,363,280 downwards.
AAGTTTAGCTGAATTTACACATGAAGGAGAAGCTTTAGAATATCTTGCATGAATACATTTAAGTTCAATTTAAGCTACTAGAGCCATAATAGACTTACTATATAACTAAAAAAATTCTATTCTGTCAACTGGACTAAAGTTTTAGAGTGAAGATGTTTTGGTGCTCGTCCAAGCAGCTTTGTTCCTGTGTTGTTGGTGTTTTAGTTTCAGTGTAGTTAGCTACTCCCTTCAAATATATATATACTGCCTTATATAATATATATAAGGCAGTGTCCAGAAGCACTCTGACCAGAACTGAAGAAGACATTTGGATGAGCAGCAAAACGTCTTCACTCTAAAACCTTTTGTACAGTTGAAGGAATTCAAATGTTCTTTTATTATGGCTCATACCTAGATGGCTGACGTATTATACAGACATCGTACACTAGTTACCAAAAAAAAAAAAAAAAAAGATTTTTAGAGCCAGGGTACCCGATATTCAAACTGTGAATAATTTAAGGATGTATTTCAATCTATCTTGCTCTCACAAACCACTTGGCATATCATTGACATTCACACGCAAGAATTATTTGGCCACTAGCAGATTTAGAACAGCTTTTTCAGACAGAAAAGTGAAGCAAGGTGGACCATCCTTGGCCAATCACCTATCATCCCAAAATGTCATATGGTGAGGTGACTCACCATAATTCATGGCTCATATGAAATAAAATGTTCTCTGTACGTGTCTGATTTTTGTCACAAAATTCTGCTTTTACCTTACATTTTCTGGCAGAAAACCAAATTTACGCATCTATGAGAAAAAAGTTGGGAATTTAAGTTTTAAAACTAGACAGAAAATACCTTGCATTTGAACAATTCACTACTATTAACTTGTAAAAGAATTCATTTTATTAGCCATCATTGTGCAGCTAATGTTCTGATAATTCATGAGACAGGTGAAACAATCAGGATTTTAGATTCAGTGCTTTTACTGAAACTGCCCAAAACTAATGGTGAATTCATTACGATAAAAATATGTAAGAATAAGAAACGAAAAGTGCACGAAAACGTATTAAGTACAAACGTGAGAATGTGAATGATCATCTCGCCTCATGGACTCCATTCTGCTCATGTTGACCTGGCCTGGCTAAATATTGACAGTGAGTGAATAATTCCCTTTTAGCTTTTTCTAAAAATACTGAGCTTAAATAAGACCCACAGGTTTAGGAGAAGCTCCACAGAGCAGCCTCATCTCCGGACAAAGTCATTTTAAGATACAGAGATGTGTGGATTTAGGCCCTTAATGTCTGCTGTGTGCCTGTGAATGACTGTGGCTGTAGTTTACTACCTTCCTGCGCAGGGTAATGTGTTCTGTTGGGCTTTGTGAACGGAAACATACACAAGGAAGTGGGTTCACCATAGGGCTACTACGATCTCATGGGACCAGAGGAGCAATTTTAGAACTACATTTGAAATAGTTAAAAATATGCCAGTGTGCCAAGAAGAAAAGGCTGCATATTATGTTTGCATTTTTACATTATATTTGTCAATCAACACAGGTTTGAGTACCGTATTTTCCGCACTATAAGGCGCACTGGAATATAAGGCGCACCTTCAATGAATGGCCTATTTTAAAACAAATTTCATATATAGGGCATTATAAGGTGCACAGAATATAAACTACTGTAGTAGCTGGGGTTGTGTTACGCATCCACGAGATGGAGCTGCGCTAAAGGGAATGTCAACAAAACAGATAAGTCAGTCAGTCAAACTTTATTAATAGAATAAAAAAAAAAACTTTGTTCACTCACAAAACAAGTTAATGCATTCACAATATAGTAACTCTCGAAATAGTGCAAAGCAATAACAATAACTCAACGTTGTTCAAACGTTAATGTCCATATTAACAATATCTCCCAGCCTTGTTTAGTGAAAGAAACACGTAAAGCTCACTTTTTCAGTTCATTCCTCATTCTCGAATCCCTCGAATTCTTCCTCTTCAGTGTCTGACTTGAACAGTTGGGCGAGCTCATTCAAAGTGCCCGATTCCGTCTCGTCAAAATCGCCATTATCCGTGTCGCTGCTGTTGTGTTGCTCCTTCGTGAAAGCTCGGACCACAGTTCAGACTGATGTATCAGCCCAGGCATCCACAATCCATTGGCAGATTGTGGCGTATGTCGCCCGGCGCTGTCTCCCCGTTATCCCTATAGCGTCGGATCCTATCTTCGCCGATAAAGCGGGTTGCGGACTTTCCAGCAGCGTAACTCCGCGCCCAGTCGTGCTCTTATGTAAATTCAAACGGCGTCTCAAAGCGGAGACATGGGGCTATCTAAATATTTTACCATCATTACGGTAATCTGCTTCTGTTGTCCCTCGAAGGTGACGAATGAGAGCGCAAGGCTGCGGGGATTTTCCCAGTCATTTATTCGATGTGTAAAAGAAAAAAATACGGATGGATGTGTAAAATAGAAGTAGTCGTGTGAAAAAATGCAGTAAATTCTGATACTTCGTTAAACATGATTTTTATGGCTAAAAAAGAATAAAAGTCTAGGTCTAGGTGAGCTATACTGGCCCATAGTGTGCTCAGTCTTTAAAGGGTTATTACCGCTATTACTTAGGCGACGCCTCCTGACTACGGGTGTCATAATTGACCATTATTGATCCATATATAAGGCGCATTGGATTATAAAGCGCACTGTGGGTTTTTGAGAAAATTAAAGGCTTTTAGGTGCGCCTTATAGTGCGGAAAATACGGTATGTAATGGCTGAAATTTTCATTTTCTCATATGTACAAAAAATATCATCAGTACATGCAGAGACTTTGATTCAACAGCTCACTTCTTTGCAAAAACTCACCAAATCAATTACATGATGGTTTGACACATGTCCATCCCACACATGCCACAGTCAGTGAAGCATGTCACTAATTGAGTGTAGGAAATGGGAGTGAAGTGCTCTACACAGGGAGCCGATGAAATCTTGTGGGTGAGATCTGAACTGGCTAACCCCCGGTCAGAAGGTCTGCTTACCATCTAACCCTCCGTGCCCCACTGCCCCATGCTCATATGTCTCAAGTTATAATAATATAAATCTCCAACGTCTGGTGTGCCCCAGGGCTCAATCCTGGGCCCAATGCAGCACATGTACATTAACGACTTGCCCCAAATTTTTCCGTCTAATGTAGTCTGTAGGATGTACAAAGACAATGCTGTTTTGCATCTTTACTTCAAAAACAAACACCAAGCTGTACAGGACCTGCCATCTGCTATTTCAGAGGTAACAAACTAGCTACTAAAATCACTTAAATATTTTCAAGTCAGTTAGTTTGTTTTTCTCAAAAGCCTGGCATGGACACAGACACAGATGTATGCAAGTTTGGAAAAAAAAAAAAAACATAGTCGTCCAATTTTTTTAAGTATTTTTAAGTATGGACCAACACCTGTCATTTAAACATGACAAAAGAACAGTGAATAAAATCAAACAATAACTCACATTCAAAATAACTCAAAACAAATTATGCAATTATATATTTACAGTCTAAAGTAAAGCACCTAAAACTGCAAAGAAAATGCACACACAATAGATATTGAACCCCAAAAATACAGGTACTACCTATTAGACAGACTATAGTTCTATCATATATTGAACAATAAGTTCAGTAATTACTGTGTCTGGCTTCTGCTTGGAGTGCTGTGTTGGTTGTGTTGCCGTTGTTCACGCGAATATGAGATTTTAAGATCCTCTAGTGTGCAGCTGGCCTCATTTTTTTTTTTTTTTTTTTATCTATCTATCTATCTATCTATCTATCTATCTATCTATCTATCTGGTATATGAACCAGTGATGGGAGTTACACTAGCGAATTCATTTTCATATTGCATTCCTGTGGCCACTTATGTAACCACTTTGTGCATCACTTAGTTTTAGATTTCAAAAATGTATTTAAAATAGGACAGTAATTTATCGCAATTTGAATGAATTGCATTTGTCTAATCAACTGACCACAATTATTAAGATAACAAAAATACTGTCTTTTTGTGGAGAAGGAATTGCCACTCGTGTAGTTTTGACCTCTAAAAACACATGGGATTCTTCTACCGATTTAGCAGTTAATTTTCCAGTCACAAATGTTAACGTTTCTACACATGGTTCAAATTAGCACTGAGAACTCAACCCTTGATTTTAAAAAGTGAATTGCATTAGTAAGAATGTTGTACGCCTTTAGTCATTCAAATGGTCAGTTGTGTCTTAGTCAACCAATGTCTGCATTAGTAGACTTATTTTTTTTAGGTTATAAGGATTTATATGGGACAACAGAAGACATGAGAAGTTAGTGATTGAATGAGTTTGCTGAAGATTTGGTATATTTTGGTATTTATCCACAAGTTTAATCTGTCCTTTTATAAATCATTTGTTTTCTATAATACTTTTTTCTGCATAAATTGTAGTTTTTGCATAAACTCCTCATGCAGGTGTAGTCTTGTGAGTGCAGTTTGGGTAAGATACATAGAGATGCGTATAGTTTTGAGAGCTTTTGTCACACCCCCTTTTAGTTGACTAATCGATCATCTGGAAATTTCTTCATTTGAAAACAGCCCTAATAATCTGATGCAAACCACAAACCACATTCATTTGACCAAACTATAGAAGAAGAGCAGGAGCTTACCCCTGGTTGAGGTCGTTCTCTGTGTTGTCCAGCCACAGACGCACAGCCACAGCGTTCCCCTCCCGACACTGGGTAAAGATGTCGTCCATATCTCCTCCTCTGTCCCCTCTGTCCCCCCTCTAACAGGTTTGAGTAGTTTTGGGTGTGAGGGCAGAACTAATAATCACACATCAGCCCCTCATCTGGTCATCACTCAGGCCCACTGTGAAACAGAAAAGAAAAGTGGAAAATTAGTGGGCAATAATAACAAAAAAAAATATTTTTTACAATTAAAGGCCCTGAAACCAATGTTTTCTCATATGTTTGAGCAAAATTATCCCAGTACAGATATACTGTGTAAGCAGCTCTTGAGGTCAAAATAAGTCAGGTACATACTTTCTGCATCCAATTATAAAGCATTTTATTGTGTGATAATCAGGGTGTGCATGTTAGCTTGTTAGTTGTCATTAAAAACTAAGAGCAGTGAAAAGCACTTACAAACTCATTGTGGTGAATAATTTGGATGCTCTGAATGCATAAGGTAAGGGAGGACTAACTTCTGTAAGCTGTTTAAAATGAAATAGTTCTGTTTTTTACATTTTAAGACAGTAAAAATCAGGTAAGCCTACAATGCCTTTATTTCAGAGTGTGCCTGTTGGGGTGCAAGTATCAAACTAAAGATGAATGAACCATAAATTAGGCTTGTCATGATGATCACTATATCCACTTATCGTTCAATATATGAAAACCTGGAACTACCGGTATATTTTTTGGGATCAGTGTTTTTGGGATCAATGTACTTTTTCTTGGACATTTTTTGGTTAAATGATAAGATTCAAACCAAAAAAGTTGAATTAATAACTTCTATGACTCACTACAGATGCTAATACTAAACTTTCATTTTAACAATACTGTAGATTTAGAATAGATTTTGTGGTTTAAATCTGCTCTTGGGTTTATTTTCTATACAACTGTGGATATCATCAAAAAAACATGGCTTACATTTATTCTAGAGAGATGTTTTCATCTTTGTTTCACTAGAAATGGGAAGTGCAGAATTGAGTAATCGTGTCAACAGAATAATCAGTAAAGGGAGGGAACAGTGACTCACAGTGAGTAACAAGAATCTACTTCCTTTGTGACAGCTGTGTTTACAATATTTTAATGAATAGAAAATGACCTTTTAGGAGGACCGCAACAACCCAGGCAATGCAAATATATCAGGTCAAAAGATGTCTTTTCTTTATTAATTTGATGTGGTAAAGTAATGTTTTCACGATACTAAAATTTCAAAGTATTGATATCAATACTAGGGAATAGACTCGATACTCAATACTGATTCCGATAACACAATGATAATAAAAACACTCATTCTATGAACAATAGAATGTTATTTTCCACATTAAATGCTATTCAGGAAAGGTTAATTTCTGTCCTGTGACTGGGACATTTTTAGCATCAATACCTGCTCACATGAGTATTTAGTTTTGATACTAGTTTTAGTATGGATTAGTATCTGATACCAACCCTTTGGTAAAGTAGGCTTTCTACACCAACAGTACTGCAATCAAAATTAAATCATTAACATACACAGAAACACTACTGCACAACAATAGACTTTTAACCCCAGTAAACAAGCACTAGGAGCACTGAACGTTGTCATACATATACTTCAACATTTTCACTCATTATAAAACATCATGTAACACATTTGAATGAACCAATTCACTAAGCTAATTAAAAGGCCCATATTACACTATTTACTGATCTCTGTTATGTTTCCTCATCAGAAAAATACCAGGAATTGTGCTTTGTTTCATGCACACATGTTTAACACACAAAGTCTACATATTTAGTCTGGGTTCTCTCAAACAGAAAACACTCTGTTCTACGTTGTGATGTCATGTGGTAATACAGGAAGTGCTCTATTGTGTTTTGAAACTCCATACACCTTCATTAGAATCATTTGGATTTCAGCCCTGGAATTGCCCATCTCTACTGAACTAAAAGTAAAAGGAGCTGTTATCTTGAAAACTACCACTTCGTGACATCACAAGATGGAACTGAACATTTTGAGCTTTGGAGATGTGGACAAACTAATAATAAACAATTACTCAAATATGCGAATAAAACAAAACATAGCTCCAGGTATGTTTTTGAAATAAAAACATTCTGACATGGCATAGTACCTTTAATGTAATATTTAGATATTTAGAAGTGCCCTGACCACTATAAAATCCCAGTCAAAAAGAGATGGGGTATAATTTGATAACGTTCTGGTGAAGGGTTTTTAAACAAAAAGTGTGCCACAACTCAAAAATGATTGGAAAATACATTGCAACATCTACATTTTGAGAGGTCCAGTTCGATACGGCAAAGAATTGCAAATACCTTTATTGCAACTAGTAATTACGCTCTTGTAATATAGTAATAAATAACTGTAGCATTGAAATAATAGGAGTTTAGATGCAATACTTCCTCAAACTACAATATCTGTCTATAGCAGTTTGCAGGCAACTCTGCAATGACTGCAACAGGCTCCAGTTAGCACTTAGCGTCTTACATCTTTTTTTCCTCCTTTTACTTTCACAAATTACAAACAAAATTAAGTTAGTCCCGCTTAAAATATCTTCAACTTGTTTAACATTCAGCCACGTCTGAACTACATTTATTCCGCATAAACCATTAGGAAAACGCTTGAGCTTGTTAGCGATCTCTGGGGTATCTGTGGCTAACAAGCTAACAGCTAACTTTAGTGACGCGGCGCCCGGACAGTGGTGTCGTTTCTATTCCGCTGCAAAAGAATACAAATCATGCAAACTGACTGCAAACATACCGCGCATATTCCTCATAAACGCTGCAAAAGGTCAGTCATAGAGGTAACCCGGAGCCCGGATGTTTCTGGGTGGTATTGGGGGTCTGAGCTCTGTCCACACCCTCGCTGGTCGCTGTCCAGAGGAGAACAGTGCGTAGCAGAGCGCACACGGGCCGGGGAGGGACCAGGGGGAGGACCGGGGAGGGAATCGGTGGACGCTGAGAGACAGGCGCGGCGGCGTGCGGACTCCACCTAGAGCAGGAACGGCGCAGTGAATGTTAAAAAAAACATTGCCCCCGGCTATGATTTTTAATATTACACTTATTTAGATAATGTGTGCTTTTACAGCCTTTAAACCAATTCACCTTCACAACAGCTGACACAAATAAGATGGAACAATGTGAGAAAAAAATAGAAAAAAAAAAAAAACCAAACAATATCTCAAATGTTTTTATAGTGTAAATTATTTGATATAATGAGTGCTGGCTAATTCATTTTTCAACGGCACTGACGAAAAAAACAAATTAACAAAAAACAAAACCCTACAAAAACAAGAACAACAAAAACAAAAAACTCAAGAGTAACCAATCATGTAAAAGTTATGGGCTTCAAAATGACGAAAAGTTCATTAGAAAGGTACATTGCCATAGTAATTAACAATTTAAAACAATATATAATATCCTGTCTTCTGAATGGTGAAAAGTATTCAAAATAGCTTGGCTTCAGGTGACATCACTACGTTCTAGAAATAATTTCTTTTGAGAGGTGACACCATGCTGGAGGTGTCTTACATGTATGTCTATGTCAGAATGTTCAGCAGTTGCCATGATGACATAATGTACACAATAGCAAACACTGCCAAAAACTTTTTAAATTGTCTGAAAACTCGAGAAATCCAAAATTGGTGTAAAAAGTACATTTTTAATGTGATTGATTGTAGCATCACAACCCCAGGGAATGTTGATGACATCAGCAGCAAAGTGCCAATAGTTTCAACTAAGTTGGAGGACAGGTCAGTATTCTATGGTGAAAATAGGTGTTTATGATATAAATATGGTTGGGCGAATGAATGAATGACTGAATGAAGATAAATATAATACTTTAAAAAAAAAATTCTATGGGAAAAAACAATGGGAAATGTAATTCCATGACCAGGTGATGGGCAGTCACTGTGGAGCTACATATAGACAAAGTTAAAGAATACATTTGACAATAGTTAGGTATAAAGTAAAGATTTATAGCACTTCAACATATGAACAGTTGCAAAACGAGTCTTGATATTTGAACCAGATCAGTAAATGGCTTTAAATGAAGTCTCTCATCTCTTCTTATAAACACAAGGCTTTAGCTGCAGTCCAAACTTCTTCACATTTTCAGGTGCTGGTCCAGTCTTCACAAAGTCGAAGGAATAAAAGTGACTGTTCTCTGTGTCCTGAAGGAAAAAGACACAAGGACAAAAGTATTAGACAAGAAGAGAAATATGTTTGTGCCATTTAAGGAACTGTACCTGATTTTTACAGTAAAAGAATGAAAAACAGAAAACTAAGAATAGGCATAAGAATAACTTTAGACAAGTGCAAATTGCTAATTATAGGCTTAGTAGGTTAAAAAGAATGGTTTAAATTCTGCTCAAAGACAATAAAGCGTATAAATGTTGAGATAAGTCTTTTTGATCACTTTATCTAAAAAAAAACGATAACTTGACAAAAGACAAAGTTCATTCTAAACTTTATGTATGGCCTGTGATACAAACATATGGCCATAAAAGGATTTCTGTCTCTGTGTAAATGTATTTCATGCCAAAACCACATGGTCTCCATCCTGTCTTCAACAGACCCTATGTTTACCTGTATCAAGTGTCTTCTTTGGAGCTCATAGCTAACGTAATGGATATTTATAGTTTAATTTTCTAAAACACGACTCTCAAATGTAATGGTTAGGTATGAGATATGACCTCGTGCCACAGGATCTTGTGATGATCTTGTGAAAATTGGCACAAGATATGAAGAAAATTACCTTGTGAGATTTTTCCCCCCCATGTTTTTACATTTGGACAAAGAAAGTCCAAATGTAATGTCATTTTGTGAAGTTACATGTTTTGAGAAGCTGTAGTTACAAAAAGCATGCTACAATAACAGAAACTAATATTAAATATATTGTTTTAAAATGGTGACAGGTCTCTTGGTCCCTTGTGGATCATCCAATGTTGATCAGACTGGCTTTGCCTGAAAAGAACTATTCATACAAGAGATGTGACATACAGATTAAACTTGGCCTGATAGCGCATTCTCACCTTGGACACCAGTTTGAATCCTAAACTTGCCAGTGCAGTGATGAAGCTCCGCACATTCTCAAATCTGCTCGAGACCTCAGCTATCTTGAGAAAACCCCTGCAAACAAGCACAAAACTATGAGTCTTCTGAATGACTTTTTATATTCAAAACAAACATAACTCACCCCCTTTTTAGAACACGGTTAGCTTCTTTTAAAAAATCAGCAAGGTTAGTTCCCATGAGAGAGAGACAGAAGACAACGATGTCCACAGAGCTGTCTTTTAAAGGGACCTGCAGGAAAGGCACAAGATAGTAAACACAGTGGCTAAGTTCAAGTGCACACCAAAATCTGGTAATTATCTGATTTCTTAAAGGTCCTATATTACACAAAATTAACTCTTGTGAGAGTCCAAGTTATAATGCTGTTACCTCCTCAAAAATAAACCTGGAGTTATGTTTTGTATCATTCATACATGTTTGAGTAATCCTGCAATATTAGGCTGTGTACATCTCAAAGCTCAAAATGCTCTTTTCCACATTGTGATGTCATGAAGTGGTAGTTTTAAAGTTTTCCTTTTATCTTTTGTCATCCAAATGATTATAGTGAAAGTGTATGGAGTTTAAAAACACAGTGGAGCACTTCCTGTATTACCACATGACATCACAAGGTAGAACGGATCATCAGTTTGAGAGAAAAACTCTACATATGCAGGGTTTGTGTGTTAAATGTGTGAATGAAACAAAAGACCACTCCAGGTATGTTTGTGATGAGGAAACAGCATTAGAAGAGAGATCAGAGTTATTTGGGCCCTTTAAAGAAAGAAATCACTTGACGTTGCTGTTTCATTTCATTAATCTTTTAACTCCAAAAATCTGGTGATAATCTGATTTTGAGAGCACATGTAATCACACCCACTGATGTTAGTCATACCTACACTGCAGCATGGTACAATAAACTTAGCAAATTTTTAGAACTAGTTTATTTTAAATGCTCGCAGTGGTCCAAAATTATTCATCACTTACCTAATTTTCCCCATTGTATTTAAGCAAAATGTGTCTTGTCCCAGTACGCAGATGTTGAGGTCAAATAAGTCCGCTATGCTGCCTGCATCTAATTATGAAGTGTTTTATTGTCCGATTAGCCAAGAAGTGTCTGTTAGTATGCTAGTTGTTGTTAGCTTTACCATGATGGCAAAACTCTGCTCTGGTCTCTAAGAGTAGTGAAAAGTGCTTATAAACGTGGTGAATAATTAGGATATTCTGAATGCATAAGGTAATTGAGGAATAACTTTGGACCACTGCAAACTGCTTAAAATTAACTAGTTCTGTTTTCACTTTTTTAACATGTCCTGAAAAGTGTTGATTCTTGTATTTTTTTGTCACTTCATCTTTCAGTCTTTTTGTGTTTAAAATGTTATGTTAAAAGTTTGAACAGAATTCTATTAAAATATAAATCTCAAATTTAATCTTATTGGAATGCTTGTTAGAAAATTTTCAAATAGCTATTTTTCAGATGTTCAGCCCTGATATATAAAGCCTCTCTGATTTGAAACTGCACACACGTTGGCCATGTCGCAGGCCGTCACCATCTCACACGTGGCCACCAGGTCGAAGCTATGGACTTTGTTTTTGACGTTCTTGGCGATTTTACAGTCTCCACAACCGAAGTCTGCCACCACCAGAGAGGTCGGTCTGCAGGGGACAGGAGCAGGAGTAATAGTTTGAGTACGTTTACAAATCTCATTAACATACAAGATTCCAGTTTGAGACTGTAAAGGATGTCAGAAATATTTGAATGAAAAAGTCTAATAGTGATGAATAGACTTGGAAGAAAAAAATAATTAACTAAAAGCTAACATAAATAACACACATAAAAACATTGAGAATCATACACTCCCTGGCCAAAAAAGTCACCACCTGGATTTAACTAAGCAAATAGGTACAAGCCTCTTGCAGTTGGTCAGGTCTAGGTTCAGTAACAGTATGTGCTCTGTAAGGTATTTTTTAACAATGTAATACTACCCCAGATGCCTGTAGCCCTACTCACCAAAGACCCCCACCCTGAGAGGGTCATAAAGCAATCTGCGAGCACTGGGGCCAAGAAGATAACACCTATGATCAGGGCCACTTCTTATCTGTAGCCCTGTTCACCAAGGACTGAGTGACCCCCACGCTGAGAGGGTCATAAAACAATGAGATTGATTGACTTAAAAACACACATTGTGGGATTTTGCCAAAAGGTTTTTAATGTGTAACCACATGTTGCCGAGAAGAAGTCCCGCCTCACACACACGCACTGGGAGGCCTATAAAAGCTGGAAACACAAACATCTCAGGACTCTCTTCCTATCCTTTCCTGAGAGTCCGGTGCTTCATTGTTAACTTTACCTGTGATGAACTCATTAAACCCTTCTGACTTATACTTTAGTCTCTTAGTCCTCTTTGACGCTTGCATCAGAAACGAACATTTCTTACAGCTCAAAGAATGAGATCAGCTGACTACCTGAATATACTGAATGACCCGATTATTCCATCAATGGATTATTTTCTTCCCTGATGGAATGGGCATATTCCAAGATAACAATGTCAGGATTCAGCGGGCTCAAATGTAAAAGAGTGGTTCAGGGAGCATGAGACATCATTTTCGCGCATGGATTGGCCACTACAGAGTCCAGACCGTAACCCCATTGAGAATGTTTGACCGCTGCGCAAAGCCTTCTCCAGGACATCCCAGAGTCTACCATCATCAACACAAGATCTTGGTGAGAAATTAACGCAATACTGGATGCAAATAAATGTTGTGACCACTGTTCCCTCTAAGCTGCACGCGTGCGCAATTGCGCACTGCTGACACGGTCTCCGCACACAGAAAATCTGTGCTGCGCACAAAAAAATCGAGCCGGAATTGAAAATAAACACACAACAAGTCATTCTGCGCTAATTTTCAATGTGAGTCAGTGAGTGTGACCGATGATTAGCTGCTCCAGCCAATTATGGCTGTGTCCCAATTCGCCAAACTGGCCTTAGGATCACCATTTGAAGTGTGCATCGAAGGGTAGTTACGTAATTTCCGGAGTGACAAGGGCTGTCCCATTTCAACGCACCCTACTGAATGCGCCCGACAAACCTGCCCTTCCCTTTCCACCGTTTCCATGGAGATCAGACGTAACTGAAGCGTGCATGCGTGCACACTTCACGCACTTCTATATCCCATCATGCACCACAACGCATGAAACAGAATAAAATGGAGTTCGCTGCGCAATATACGTTCAAATGTTCGTATTGGTTTACCTCATCTACAACAGAGCGACATGAAACTGTTAAATCTGAATAAAGATCTGTACAGGCTGTGTGTGTGATGATTAAAAAGGAAGGGAGTTATATGGAATAAAGGAATGTGCAGTTATTGCTAGACAATAAGAAGACATTATTATCATTAGAAATTATTACTGCAATAAGAATAATGTAAGAATGTTCGTTTCTATTGTAAGCGTCAAAGACCAAGAGAAACATAAAGTCAGAAGAGTTTAATGATCCACACAGGTAATGTGAACAATAAAGCAATGGTCCTGAGACGTGCACAAAATCTTCATGTGTTCCAGTACATTCCATAGGTCTGCACCCCATGGTGGGCATGTGTCATTTACCTTTGTGTTAATAAATCAAGATACTAGTTTGATGTAGCGCTGCACTGCTAGAAAATCCCTCACAATAATAATATGGAAAGAACTGGCACGGCATAGAAGGGAAACAGCGCCCTCTACTGTTATTAAAGTGGTGTAGACACTGGCCAAAATACCGAATTGTTAAACTGCAATATCCCACTTTATGTACAACTGATCAGTGTTCTCTGGTTTATAGACTATGAATGTGAAAATGATATTTTTACCTCTGTCTCTGTTATTATGTTTTCACAAGGTATATTTTGTTAACCCTTTAAAGTTATGAAGTAGCTACAAATGAGAAAAAAATCACCTTGAATGTTATAATTGCCTATTGATATTCAATCTAAAAAAAAAAAAGAAACGGCTGTGACGACGACATCTTGACTTTTCCTCTATTAAATAATACATCGTTAAAAAATAACGTACGTAATGTACGTATCGTACGCTCAAAGACAGCGGTACAAGTGCGGTCCGTGGTGTAGACCTGTCCCACTTCAGCAAGATGGTGGCTACACTGAGCAGGGCAGATTCTCGACCTGAACCTTCAAACTACACTTTGAAGAGTACTTCAAAGGGACCCTTCAAAAGGTGCATTTGGTGAATTGAGACACAGCCTGTGTGATTCACATATGCATTTGCGCAGCTTATCAACGTCATTGACAGGCGTCCTCATGCGCCACTACCAGAGTTTTAGCCGATGTGGCCGATGTGGACTGAAGACTTGCTAATGATGCTAAGTGCTGTTTAACCCCTTAACGTTCCGACGGCCCGCCCTCGGGCGCACTGTTACGCACTATTTTGCAGCAGTTTTGTGTTTTAAACATGACGAAACGGACAAAACAAAGGAAGTACGCGACCGAGGACACTGTGGATGTTTGTACAAGTTAAACTAGAGGCATCTCGGACCCGGAGCGGTTCGTGGAACTGAGTGAAGATCTCATGGTGGACTCAGGAGCAGAGGACCTTATGATTTGATGGATTGGATGAAGTTCCTGATCGGTAAGCGTGGTTTATTCTGCTATTGCCTTAATTGTGGGTCAAATGTGTATTATGTGTAATTAGTAGCATTAGCTAATGCCAATCTGAGCCCCCCGACCAGCACCAAGCATCACGCACACACCACTTGGGTGAAGTGTCTTGCCTAAGGACACAATGACAGAAATTGGTCCGAGCGGGACACGATCCTCCAACCTCTAAGGCACTGTCACAGAATGAGTGTCACACTGTCACATGTACAGTGTATTTTTAGTTTCCAGTGTGTGTTTGTTTACATTTTGAAGTGTGTGTTTGTTCACTGTTTGCAGTGTGTGGTTTGTAAATATATATTTATTTTGACCCATACCACTTGTTTTGAATATATATTATATACAAATACACATTATATATTGTGTTTTGATATGGTATGTAAATGTACAGTAATAGAGCAGCTGGGTGTGCAGATACAGATTCCTCTCAGTGTGTATTGGTCATTGAATACTGTCACTAGTTTATGAGTTGTAAAAATCAAATGATCGTGTCATATACTGAAAAAGAGTTAACGGACTGTCTCCCAGACCACAGTAGGACAATCTCATTCAATGCACAGCAAAAGCTTCACACAATGGCTTATACTCATAATACAAGTCAGAGCTTTATGATAAAAATGTTAAGTGTGTTTTCAACATTGGAGTTTACAGTTGGCTTGGTTTGGTTGGAAGCTCATGTTTTTCCATAGTTAAAATTAAATATTTATACTTCCAATAGCATTAACATATGACACAGGTCATGAGCAAGATTTTTGTCATTTTCATTGTATAAGTGGGCTAAAGCACTTAATTAAAAGTCTTATAACAGAAATGCAAATGTGGTAATTTGATTATTTAAAAAAAAACATTTAACTTGGATGGATGCGATGCAGCATGACCACAGTGCGCACGTCTGATGTTGCTCACAGTGGTCCATGGGACCGCTCAGGGAGTTTGTGTGTTTGCTCAGGCTCGCGAAAAATTACAGGGAACATTGGTTGTGACATTGCAGAAGCTTATCGAAAAAAATGCCACAGCGAATGCATGTCGTAATCAAAGCTAAAGGTGACTTAATGAAATATTAAGAGTGTGTGACATTTTATTTTTGGTGGTGACTTTTTGGGGGGGCAGGCAGTGCATACACAGCATTACTGACATGCAAATATAAGCATGCAGTTGGAAAAATGAACACAATCTGAGAAATGCTCACAGTGAGTCTGCCTATGATTTGTGGATTTAAAGCTGCACAGGAGACCTCTGGATTTCTAAAGTGATGTAATGATTTGTGTCCATTAAAAGGCACAGTATGCAACTTTTTGGAGGTGGCACATTACCTGTGTCATTCAACAGACAGTGCTTATAAACATACATAGATAGACTGGCTATAATATACCACAGTATGGCATAAGCTAAGGAACAACATTTCCATGGAAACCTACTAAAAAGTAGAACTCGACAGAAATGGGGTTTTTCATCGCCGATGCCAATACCAACTGTTTAAAGTCCAGAGAAACCTATAGCTGATAAGATCTGCCGATATTTTGGACTGATATTTAGGATTGATTTTGTCTCCAATTTCTGTCATTTTAATTTACATTTTACCACAAACCTTTAAGAGAGCTGTGTAGTCACATTTTGAGCTAGTTTTGTGTATTCTTTAGGCAACAGATTGACCAAAACAAACCATCGGCTTCTGCTGTAGATTTAAGCCCGATAGCTGACACACTAAGTCTATCTCTACTAAAAAGTTACATGCTGTGGCTTTAATATCAGCTGTTTTTGTGAAATGTCCTAATTTACATCCTTTTGCTTGAAGAACAGTCTTACTTTTGCTTGATGAACTGAATGATCTGATCCACAGGGTTATCAGGCCACCTCTGCACCTGGGCGCTGTATCCTCGATGGTACACCCAGAAAGCCTCCTTATCCTGGGTGAACATGCGGCGCGCCTCCCTGCTGCTGGAGCTGTACAGCACCTCGTTTATGTAGCGGAACCGGGCCGACTCCAGCCGCTGCTCCATTCGTGATCGGAGAGAGGCCGAGGGGTCCAGGGGCTCTACCAGGGGCTCGGCTAGGGTCTCCGCTGTGGGCCCCTCTGCCTCTGGTTCTGCTTGCTCCACACAGGCCTGTCACAATACCAAATTTTGATAACATCGTTTTTGTAGAATAAGATGAGATATTTTGTTGTTTGTGGAGGAAATAGTGGTTCTTCAAAAAGTGCAGGCTTTGCCATGGCACTTCTATGGGGTATTAAATATGGGTATACTACTGGGGTATTTTTCTTCTATGGGGTATTAACTGCTAACACATAACATATTTGGATTACCATATTATCTTTTATCATTTTAAAAATGTTATATGTGCCCAAAACAACCCCCTTCATGGAATTTTGACCATTTTAATAGTAATTGGATTTATATACCCACAGGTTTTTACAGGGCATTATTCATTCATACCACACTCTGCAGTGACAACATACTACTGTCGCCACAGCTGCCCTGGGGTAGAATGACAACAGTGAGGGTACCAATCTGTGTCATCTGCCCCTGAACACACCACTATCATACAAGGCAATGTGGGTGAAGTGTCTTGCCTAAGGACATAACATTTTTGCCATTGCTCCCCTTGTATTCCCAGCAGTCTCCCATCCAAGTACGAAGAGATCTTTGACAAGCAGATCTGGCTGTATTTTAAATTCATAGCGATGAACTTAAGAGCTGTAATTTTTAGGAGGCGGAGCTATTGTTGAAATGTGGACTGACAGAATGTATGTAAGAGGTTCTTGTGAAGATGTTGTTTGAAGTCTTGCTAAACGTGTTTTAAATAAACATATAATGGTTATAGGCCTACCTCCAGGGGTTGGGCCTCCTCCGCCTTGGTCTCCTGGCTCTGGAGAAGTCTGCGTAGCTTCGCCTTCTTCAGTTGGGCTTTTTTGTTCAGTTCAAAATTTGCTGGTTTCAGAACTGCATTATCTGTGTCGGCCTTCTTTTTCTTTTTAATCTCCACTTTTTCACTTTGCGTTTCTGTTGATCCTCCGTTCATTTTGCCTTTTGGCATTTTACCCTTTTTCTTGACTTGCACAGCCTGAGTGTCCATATTTGTGGTAATATTGGCGTTCGTATCAATCTCCTTCCTCTCCCCGTCTTTTGAAGCTTCATGAGGTTTAAACTTATTTTTGCTCTTTCGCTTGTTTTTCATTCGGTTCCTCCACTGCTTTCGGCTGAGCTTGACATCAGAACCGTCGGCAGGTTTAGATGTGTCTTGGTCCTTTGGCTTGTCTGTGGTTGAAGAGATCAGTTTCTTTCCTTGAAAAAAGTGAAATATATTATGAAGGTTAATAAGAAAGATTGTAACAAAAAATTATTGTATTAATCATTTTGAGAGTTTAGCCGTGTTTGGTTAAAAACAAACCCAAGATGACTGTAAAAACAAAACATAACATAACATGACATGACATACCATGAGAGGGATGGGGTGTTAATCAAGAGATGGAGAGATGGAGATGGAAAGATGAAGAGATGGAGTAACAGAGAGATAGCTGCAGTTTCTTTTAAAGCAGAATCAATACCATGAATTAGAACAGCTCATAATAAAAGTACTGAAACATTCCTACAATACACTGACTCACCTGTCCGACACCCCCACTACCTAGTAAAATTGCAGTCTTTCTGATTTGCTAAAAGCGCCTGTTTAAATTGCATTTTCAGCTCAATTACGATTACTCTGGCAGCCATATGACTCACCTTCTAAGTCGTTCTTCCTCTTCTTCTTGACTGGGGTGACCTGACTGAGCTCCGTGCCACCTCCCTCTTCCCTCTCCTCTCCCTTCTCCACTGTGTCTCCATTCTTCCTCTTCCTCCTCCTCTTCTTCTTCCTCTTCTTCTTGGCGTGTTCTGTTGTTAGAGTTTCATCCTCACTGTCACTGCTCCCCTGTGGATCCTGGCTCCTCCACTCTGGCACAGATCCCAGTGTCTGCAGAGTGCGCAGCAGACTTTTCTTTCCCACCACTTTATTCTGGATTATACGAAAAGGTCAAAGCAAACTGTAAATATTGCAGTATGGTACACTTAAGGAAATGTATGTAAAATTTGGATTTTAAATTCCATAAACATGACCTCTCTGCGACCCCAGATACGAGGTAAGCATATTCAAATCAAATATAACTTTTACTAATAACTTTTGTAATGCTGATTTATTCTTAATGACAAAAACATGATGGACAAGTTCTTTATGTTAAAATTTGGTGTTTTGGTTTAACACGATTATCCAATCAGAAAGCAGAATGAGCCTCACATAATGCTGAAGTTCAGTTGGTTTGGGACTGTCTCTGATCTGAATGGTCACTACCTAAACCTAATTTGTCAACTAAGCATTTTATGCATTTAGGATTTCTATGGAACAACAGCAGACAAGAGAAGTGAAAGAGGGAGCTGACCTGATGATTTATCAAAACATAATTACCTGATCGGCACGAGACTCGACCCTGCCGAAAAGGATGTGTGCAACTAGAATAGACAGCCATATATAAATCATACTAAAAGTTTTTAACAGCAGAAAATTTGAAAGGTATTCACGTATTCATGTAAATGTATTCATTCAAACTGGCTATAATACATTCTGGATGTTTTTTGTTTTTTTTAAACCTCTGTTAAAAGGAGAGTCAAATAATGAGATTGGGGAACACAACAGGACAAGAAACAATTATAAAGACACAACACAAGTCTTTAAACTCCCTACCAGTCAGTCAGTAGGCCAAGACATAATCTTTATGTTGACAAAATGTAATGACTGGAACTGCTCCTTCAATTATGAGTTGTAATTTCTGACGTTCTTGATCTCTTGATTCAAGATATCAAATCATGATTTCATGTCCTTCTATACATCATTAACTTAATATTAAACTATTTTTTACCCTTAAGTAATTTTATGAACCACTACTTTGTACTTCCTACTCTTAATGGATCAAGTAACAGAATACATTACAAAATACATTTTAATGCAGGTATTCACTGTATTCTGAAAAACATCAAATGAAAGAATAACTGTACCTGAATGCAGTTACTCAAAAAGTGTATTCTGAATATGTATGTTCATTTGATGTATTCAGTTACGTCCCGAAATAACGATACCATTACTTAAGTCTTTAAGCGTTACCTTCACACTGGGGCTGCTGGGCTCGTTTGCTTTGGGGACAGCAGGACTCAGGACGTCTGCTTTGCCATCATTCCAGTCCTCATCTTCAAGAAACATCTCTGCAGAAGCTTACCATTAGAATATATTTATAAATTACTGAAAATCTAGCGTTAATAGGTTGTCTTACCCGTGTCTGCAAACTACACAAATGCGTCAACAAGGGTTTGATCAGTGAATCAAATATTTCTAACCAACAAACCAAATTCTGTCTTTACTATTTACAAATATGAAATTATTTTTTTAGAATAAGACGTTTTTTGTTGCAGCCACGTTGGGAACTCATGCGCCGCGAAAGAAGCAAAACAACTACAGTCGCGCTTAGATGACGTCGCCGCTCTGAAGCAACAACGTAATCAGACTTTTCAGAAGAACTACTGCGTTTTTAAAAAATGTCCTATAAAAATGTTACTTCTTACATAAAATGTGATTATAAAACTACAACAATAATTTAACAAGGCAAACAATGTGTTTATAAATGTATAAATGTAGGGTGTTAAATTGTAAAATACGTTTGATATTTTTGAT